>NC_040907.2:66195457-66450457 GCF_004126475.2 Phyllostomus discolor
GCAGAGCTATGAGTGTTCCAGGCAGAGGGCACAGCAAGAGCAAAGTCCCTGTGTTTGGGGGAAGAAAAAGAAGGTAATTGTGATTGGAACAACGTGGACAAAGGAAAGCATTGTATGAGAGGAGGGAGGTTGGAGGGGTAGGCAGGGGTCAGGTTTAGTAGGGTCTTATAAATGGTTAAATGGTTCAACTTTAGTATAAGTGCAAACTGGAGAGTTCTTGTCAGTGGAATGATGTGATCAAATTTACATTTTTAAAAGATCATCCATGGCCTTCATCTATTTGATGGTTTTAAAGCAGGGGTTTCGGCACACATTACTGCACTGGCAATAGCTAGGCAGCAACTGAAGGCGGCGTGGGAAATAAGAAAGTAGGGAGGAGGCATAGCTTGTGTTTAAGGACTGAAAACACTGAGTGGGATATGATGCAAGGGTCGGAGAAATGACTTACAAGAGGAGAAAAGGGTTGGATCACAATGAAGCCTGTAGTCCCAGCCGAGGAGATTGGACTTACTCCTAAGGTGGTGGGTTTCTGATGACACAGTCAGGTTTCTGCTTTTGCTGCCATGTGGATGGTGATTAAAGTGGGCAAGACAGAAGCAGGAAGACAAGCTAGGATTGTGGCAGTAATCAGGGAAGATGATGGTGACTTAGATGACTTAGAACCGGGCAGAAGCAGCGGGAATGGAGAAACCTACTTGGGTCTGAGAGTGGTTGAGGTTATAAGCCATAGGGCTTGAGGATAAACTGTAGCAAACACAGAGCAAAACACCACATCGCAGACATTTCTCAGCTCTGTTTTGAGACACTCATCTCTCGTCCAGGAGTTGAGAGCCCCGTGTTGGAGCCACGACTACTAATTTGTTGTGATATTAGTGAACAGGTAAGAGTGGGGCCCTTTGGTGTTTATTGCTTATGGTCTTTAGAAGGTTTCTGTCTCTTTCTATACATGACCAGCAAAAGTAGAGACTATTTAATAAGGCAAGACATTTTTTTAGCCTTTGTATAAGTTATAACTCACTGGTCCAGGGGACAATTACATAAGTGGACCTGATTTTAAACTCCAGCTCTATTACCACCCAGTAGCTGTCTGATATCTTGGGCTGTATTAATTCATTTTTCTAAGCCTCAGTTTCCTCAACTGTAACATGGGGATGATGTGGTGCCCACCTTGGAAGACCTTATTTCATGGTTAAGAGGACAGACTCTGAAGCTAGACTATCTGGGTTGCCATGTGAACTTGGCTACTTAGTATGTGGCTGTTGGGAAGCCAGTTTACCTCCTTGAGCCTCAGTTTCCTAGTCTGTAAAATGGAGCTTGTCATGGTGCCGCCCTCACTGAGTTGTTCTGAGGATTGTAAGGTAATGACCATCCTTTCGTATGTGGGGGGCTTTCCCAAGAAGTAGACCCCAGGGAAACACTGCACATATAGCAAGTGCTGCTTTAGTATTTGCTAACTTTTGAGAAGATTAAGTAAGAAAGTGTGTATGAAGCCAAGTGGCTCATGTGGAGTCAGTGGTTGAGACTTAGAACCTCATCCATGCCCTCCTGCGCCCACCTGTGGCCTGGCTCTGGGTTGGGCGTACGATCAGTGCTGAGTCTGTACGTGTGGGTGACAGCTCACTCAACTTTACAAAACATGGGGCACCCCCTGGCCCTCAAGGACTATGTTCTTCCTTTGCCAGTAGAAGCTGGTACTGATTTCAGATCTGTGTGAGGGGAGGTGTGATGTTCTTTGTTTACTAACATTCACTTGGACTGGTATCTGGGACACCCCAAATATGTTATGAGTCATTCAGAGGATAACAAGATCGGCAGCGCTGTGCGGATTACTCACCAATTTGACATTTGGGGATTTTTGCAAAATGTTAGGGAACATTTGACAAGATGCAAATTGCTCCATCCATAAGTGCATGTGACTCTGAGGATGGGTGGCCCTCTCTCCTGATGTGGTTACATTTGTTCCTAGCACCTGCTGTTGCATCCTGACAAGGAGGCTTGTTTTACTTTTTCCCTCCTAAAGGAGAAAATATTTGAATTTTGCTGCAAAAACATAACAACTAAAATTCATCAAGCACCTACTATGTCTCAGGTGCCTTGACATCTTCTATCTCATGTCATCTTCACAGTGATCCTGTAAGGTATATATCACTAGCATCTCTATTTTTTAGGGAGGAGATGGGAATTCAGAGACAGTAAGCAACTTGCTTAAGGTCACACAGCTTTGAAGTTTCTAAGCTAGAATTTGAACCAGGGGTGCCTGTCCCCCAAATCTGGATTCCAGTCCAGCAGACGGTCTCTCACACCACCAGAGCATCGTCTGACTCTGACCTGCTTATCCCACAATGGGAAGGGATGAAGGAGAGGAACATTTCTCGGATAGTCCTTAGCTTTACACAACTGAGCATCATCTGTGGCCATGGAATCTCATTCTACATTGTTTCATAAGTGAGACTTGAATTAGTTGGTAATCTAGAGCTAGGAAGAGCTTGTGCTTATCATGACATTGTTTTCCAAGTCAAACAAGGAAGACTGTGTTGGGGAACAAGAACGGCCCTCCCAGGCCCCTGACCGCGGGCGCACTTATCATGGTCACATTATTTTTGGCACTGTCCCGTGCTTCTGAGCAGTACCACTCCCTGTCGGGCGGTTCTCTCCCTGCTTCCTATCAGCTCCCAGAGAACAAAGGGGGCATGTGTATGGGATCTGGGTGTGTGGAATATAGGATGCCCGGAAAGTAGGAGCAGGGACCTTAGGGCAAACCTGTCCCCTGGGGCAGAGTTCTTGGGGGAACGCAGTTGCATGGAGTGGCTGTTCCGAGAAGAGGGCCCCCAGTGAGGTACTTAACCCATCAAAAGAGCAAATGAATGCCTGCTGGTTCTGAAGGCCACCCGAAAGCCACACTTTTCAGTTACTACTTTAAACGAGGGACAAAAATATATTAAATAGGAGTTAAGAAACCCCTAAGATTTTTCATACATTTCCTTGTTATCTGTTCTTATTTTTTTGGTATTTCAGGACTGCCCAAACAAACAGGAAGTGTCTCAAAACAGATTTCGTGCTCCGTCTTATTTGTCCCAACTGCTTTGTAATGTTGTGTATGTGGTAAGGGCTTAATGAATGCTTGTTGAAATGAAAATGGTCTTTGGAACAAAATCCATCCTGTGAATTTTAATATTTTAGTACTTAACACTTTAAGTATTGATAAGTTCTTTCTTTCTCTAGTTATGAACATTTAAAACAGGTTTGAAACACTTGGTTTTTAACAAATAGACACATATGGGGATACAATTCAAAAAACTGGATCAAAAAGCTAGAGCAGAGGTTCCCTACCTTTTTAACTATGGAAATCCTTTTTTCAATGTTATAAAACCTTCACAGATTCCTCCATATTGTAAGAGTCATATTGTTAAGGTCTGTTAATTGGGGAAAAACTGCAATGACAAAATCCTTTTGTATTAACTTCTGTTTTATTTATTCTAACATCTAAAAATTGGAAAGAAAAGAGTAGTGTAGTTCGTGGCATATAATATAACCTGTATATTGGCAGTGCTGGGTTCTTGAGTAGATTAGGGCAGGTGGTGGCGTGGGCACAGCTAGAGCTTGGGCATCGGTGGGCTAAGGGTTTATAAGTATTTGGCTTCTTTGGGGCTCTCTCCTTCCACTTCCTTTTCCATCCAGTTGAAAGCCACAGCAACGTTAGCAGTTGCAGCTCAATTAAGAGTGCTGCTTCCAAATACAAACTGGTGAATGGATGAGTTTATTCTTCTGGGACTTAATACTCTAGAAGCGGTCCAAGGAACACTGGTCCCACCCAAATTCTTATTATACACTGCCTGAATGGTTGCCTAAATGTCATCCTCTCAGAGGCAAGGAGGCAGCGTGGGCTAGAGGATCAAACACCACCCTTCTCATCCGGAGGCTTTGGTACTAAGTCTGACTCTGTGTCTAGTAGTCTGGTTAAGCCAGTTCAGCCCCCTGGAGTGCCCTAAACTCATCTGTAAGGCAGGGAGGTGGAATTAGATGACCTATGAAGTCCCTTCCAGGTTTTGTAGGCTACATAGACCCAGGAATGGTGCTGAAGCACCCAAGCCATCTTGCCAGGTACCAGATGCCACCCAGCTTCTTCTCACACCAAACCCACTACTGCACAGGCCACCTCAGGGAAGGCTGCACCCAAAACTTTGCTCTGGGCCTCTCTGGAAAGCAGACTTTCATTTTTGGTGTCCTGTTACTAACCTTTTTCTAAGCTCTGTTTTCCAAGTTTAGGTTGGCTCATCAGAGTCAAACATGGATTGTTTGGATTTTTGCCCAAGCTGTTCTCTGAGCCTGATAGCACATTCATTACTCCCTACCCATGGTTTCTGCTAAATGACCTCGTTAGTGCTCTAATTACATGTTGCTCCTCAGAAAGCCTAGGGTGGGGGTGGATGAGTCGTCGAAGGCTGAGGTCTGAGATGGAGTACATTGTAAACACGCTGAATAAAGCCTACCTTCCCCTGGCCTGACTACCCATGGAGAGTTGGAAGGGAAGCTTTATGCTCCTTCCTCTTCTCTTCTTTTATCAGTATACATTAAAAGGTAATAATAATGCATACAAAATGTGTTGGTGGTAGTTGGCAATACATTAATTTGAAAACTGGATGGTGATATTTTTACAGTTTAATATGTCTGTGGAACTAGAGAATTAAAAAGGCCCCATTACCTCCAGGGGAAAAGACATGAAAATAGATGTTTTTGAGTACCTGTCATGTGCACATGTAGGTTTTCATTCATCTTACCAACAACCCAATGAGCTAGTTATGTTGCCTTATTTATGAATGAAGAAGCAGGTTCAGAGAAGCTTAAGTATTTTCCAAAGGCACAAGCAAGTATGTGGCAGAGCTGGGGATTGAACCCAGGGATGTCTGCCTCTAAATCCCAATACCCACGCCACCTCTCTATTAATTAACTTGTTCTCTCACTCACTCATTTATTCAGCAAATATACTCTGATCTTTATCCTATGACAAAGTATAATCATAATTTCAGATTTTCTATATTACTATTTTAAACTAAACACTGCAAATTCCTCAGGTGATGTTAATTCAGAGGTGTCTTCTTAGATCATAATTTTCTCTGTCCTCTCCTTACACTTCTGTCTTGAGGGACAGAACACAGATCCGAGATTCAGAATCCTGGATGGTATATTTAAAGATTATTCTGAGAAAACTTCTGTTTTTCAGGTAAGAAAACCAAGGTTCAATGATTTGTTGAAGTGGCCAACTTTTTACTACACAGCCTTCCGGGAATGCGGAAAGTGCACTTGAATTTACTGGGAATGTTGAGAAAGGAAGATTGGGTGCTATCACAAACACGGAGGTTTCCGAATGCTTTCCACCTCTGGCAGTGCGTGTCGAAGAGGAGAGGTGCCCTACCCATTGCACACAGAGGCTGATTAGCAAGTGAATTTAACTTAAGCTTGTTAACTACGAAACCACACAGGTTTAATTTTAATGAAGGAAAATCCATCTTCCAACCTGGGTCCCTGAAGTAGGTGGGGTTTTCTCTGAGGTTTTTTTTTTGGGGGGGGTGGTGTTAAGGTGAACTTGTAGAGTCAAATTCTTTCACTTGTTCCTGTGGAATTCTCTCAGCCACATTTTTTAAAAAGCGGCAAGTACAACATGTTGAGAGATGTCCACATGTAAAGAAAAAAATAAATGATGTGGTAGTAATATTAGCGGGATGCCACTTTAACCAACTGATGAACTTTCTTAAAACACGGGGGTCTTACCCATCTGATTACTAATTAGTATTTCAACAAAGAACTTGGAATTTTGCAAACCAAGCATTTAAAAATGTGAGCATTGTTTGTTTGACAGACTGTCAAGATATGTGTGCAGGCTTAATGTATTAGTTTATTCTATGGCAATCAAGTTGTTATTATAACTACAAGAAAACCGGAAAAGTAAGACTTTCACAGTCAAATCAGCCATAGGAAAGAAACAAGAAAAAAAAGAAAAGAAAGGAAAAAAAGAAACCCACAACTTTGAGCTATTTCCTGAATCTATAGCATGTTTGCTGAATTGGGGGTGTGAAACAGCAGGAAACCATTACTGTATGTGATCATAGTTTTAATGATTCTACTAGAATGTAATAAACCTGTAATATGTATGCCTTGAAATAAATTATAGATCCCACAGTAAAAGGCAACTCCTTATTCCACATTTATCAATTTTGGAAAACTGCTCCCTTCTTCTGTAAATAAGTCATTAAGCTGCATGTTTCACCACAGAACAACTTGTGGAAGAATTATTCAAACCTTCTAAAGTAATTCATTTGTATTCCTCTTCTATTTTTAATAACCAAAAACATGCACAGGAGATGCAAATATACCTCTAGAATTTTTGAATGAGTGGACAAAGCAGTGTTAAAAATTCAACAGCACTAATTACTAGCTGAGCAATAGAAAAACCTCTGAATAAATGTCAGCCTAGGAGATAAGCTCTTATCTTAATCTAACGACTCCACAGACTTAATTTGTCAGGCCAGCCTAGTTGATGAAAAACAGGTTTCTATTCTCCAGTGTGAGCAGGAACATCTTTCCAAATCTTTGAAGTTAGATAGTAATACCATCAGTGTCATCCTGTAAAAATCTTGTGACCAAGCCAATTTAATTCCGATTGTCCTGTCACACTAATTAAAGTTTTTCCACCCCTGTTGGACAAATATCTAAAAGTAAAGTTAATGTATTTGTAGATTTGCTGCATTTTGAACTAATCACCCTCAACTCCCCAGGTTTTGTGCTTTTTTTCCTCATACTGCTGGAACACTGGGGACCATCTGTCTTCCTATGGGGAAGCTGAGATTTCCAGAATAATCCATTAATTCAAAGGAACCCATTCATTGAGAGGCAATGTAGCAGAGTAGTTAACAGTGGAGCTTCTGAGGCAGAAGGGCCTGGAGAAATATTTGCTGTCACTGATAAGCTGTACGACCTTGGGTAGATTTCTTAAACTTTGTTAGCCTCGGTTTAGTCATCTGTAAAATGGAGGGTAATCATGGGAATTATGAGGGTTAAGTAAAGTAATGCTTGTTAAGTATTTAGAGTGCCAGACCCTTATACTCAATCCAGTTCAGCTTTCATTCATTCATTGACCTCATTCATTCATTCATTCATTCAGTAAACAAATGCTGAGTCCTAACAAGTCTGTGACACACGCTAGGTGCTATAGAGCATACAAAGAAACAAAAGGCAGGGCCCTGTTCCTTGCAGGACTTTGTATGAACTTGCCTCTTGAGCCTGACACAATCAGCTGATCTCACTACACCTGGGAAGGAAATTCCACTGAATTACTGAGACTTTCCACTTAAACTCTGTTATCAACCCTGTTGCTGGCTTTTCAATAAAATGGGGATGTAAATTTTCATCTCAGAGGTCTGTGGTGTAGAGGACATGAGATAACAGATAGTGGACAACCAAATGTTGGTGGCCTTTCAGTTCCCTTTCTCTCTTATCCCTGTGGCCTCGAAATGCATGCATGGTACAGACACATCTAGAGAGGTCTCTTGTCTTATATCATCCAGATCTCCCCAGTCAATGTAATGCCCTTCCTAGCAGACACCCTTCCTCTGCGCACTCCATCGTCATGACTTGAGTGGCACCTCATTGATTCTCTATTATCCTGAATGTCACTTGGAGACATTTTTTGTTATTTGTTATTTTGTTGGTTTCCTTACCTTCATGGAAAATATGATGACACACTTTTTTCCAAACCACTTGAAATTCATGCATATACTTAAAAAGTGTGTACTGAGGATCTATTATATACCAGGAACCCCACTAGGTACTGGGGGCACCAGCGTCTGTCAGCTACAGTCTCCACCTTTAGAAACTATGCAGTGGTGTGGTGAGTGCTGTGACAGGCTCCTAAAGTGCAGTGGGAGCAGGGCAGGGTGGGGGAGACGTTGCAGTTCGGACTGGAAACTCACTCATCGAAGGTTTTCCAGAGGAGACGACTCTTGACCAAACTCTGCAACTGAGTAGGAGTCAGGTGGTAAAGATATAGGGAAAGGAAATACCAGGTGGAGGAATCAGCATAATCAGATGGAATAAAGTGTAGTTCCGTAGAAGAGTGAAGGGCCTGGGAGGATGTGGTGGGAGATGAGGTGGAAATGAAGGATCACCAAGGTCTTCCATGCTGAGGGGTTAGAATTTCACCTTGAAAGTGACAGGAGCCACTGATACATTTTAAGAAGAATTGTTAATTCTCATTAGCATGTGTGGTGGGCCCAGGAATCAGGTCTGTGTTCTCCTGCTTCTCTTCACCATTTTCACTGTCTGTCTCTTCATCGTCTTGTCCCTACTTCTCAGCTGCGCATTGGTTGAGCGCCCTGGTACCCTGCCCTCAAAGTCCCTCTGCTCTTGGTCTCCTGTCGCCACTGATGGCTCACGGCTCTTTGACTTCCTCTACTTTGGTGACTTTCTCTCTATTCCACCTAGACAACCTTTTGTCCTCTCATAGCAAAAACTGCTTTGCCTTTGAAGTTCTCAAGGGTGACTGACGTTCCCATTCCTAAGTCATCCTCTCTTACTCTTGCCCCTTGTCTTCCCCTCCACTCCCACGAGCCTCAGTGGGACATCCATTACTCCAGCCTTCCTACCCTCTTTGTCCTTGGCCCTTTCGACCCCCTTTGTTTCCCACCCTACCTAGGCAGACTCCTACGGGAATGTGTTACCCACCTTGCTGATCCCCTTCATTCCCAATCTTCAACTTCATTCTTTCCTTTCATTGGCTGGAGAAAGTGGAACAACCCTGGCTAATAATTCCACTTATCACTTACAGGTTTTAAGTTGAGCTCTCAGCCTTGGTCTTTTCTTTGACTCTCACAGACTTCCTCTTTCATTCCTTTCTGACACACAGTTTCGGGCAACGCCTCTTGGATGTGGGTTTGGTGGGCATGCCTAATGTGCCCTGGGAACTGTCTTCTAGCTTTCTGGACTGGTCAGATTTTCTTTGGACAGTTCATTCCTATATCATTTAAATAGAATGCCCTTTATTACCACTACCTTTAATGGATTTCTATTAGTTTGACCACAAGCTTTGACAGGATCACTTTAGTCCTCAAATCTCAACCTGACCCCTGCTCCCCTCACCAGCTTGGTAAAATTTTAGTAAGAAAACAGAGAATCTCTAGTCAGAAGTCCTTCAGCTTTCTGTCAAACATTTTTGGCTGCATTTCTTACAAGTTCCTCCCTGTCTCAGAGAGACTCCTTCTACCTATTTTTTAAATGCAATTACAGTTTATCTACACTTATTAAGACATTTCTGTTACTTCACTATATGTTTTCTATTTACTATGTTTTTTTATCTTTTTCTGTTATTTTCCTTTCTTCTTGTGGGGGTTGATTTTCTTTACTTTTTTCACTTATATTGGTTTGAAACTTAGACTTACTGTTTTTGTTCTTTTAATGAGTTTTTCTGGACTTTTAACATCTGTATTCAAATTTACATTTTTCTATCAAAGCCTAAAACTAATCAGTGTCTACATCATTCTCCTCCTAGAAGCCTTAAGTTTTATCTTAATAAGTTTCCATCAATCCTATATTAGAATTATCTAGTATTGGAGTTATACTGTATTTGTAAACAAAAGAATTATTGGTATTATTATTTATAATCAATACTCACTTAGATTTACAAACATGCTTTATAAGTTTTTTTCCCCACACATTTTCATTTTTTTCCCTTCAAGGTTAATTTTTTTCCCTTTACAGAATGCATATTTTAGCAGTATTTTTTAAAAGAGATTGTGGTCATTAATTTTTTTAATTCCACCTGTTGAAGGGTAGTTTGTATAAAATTCCTGACTCGGGATTTTTCCTTGACACTTTCAAAAATTATCTTGTAGACTTTTATGGTCATCGTCATTAATCGAGGTCTGCTCTCAATGTGATTGTCATTCCCTTACCGAGTATCTCCCCTTCTCTCTTTTTATCTCTGATTCTTTTATGTTTTCTTTAATTTGGATATTGTGCACTTTCACGATGATGTATCTAGGTGTGGACTTTTAAAACTTTGTTTTTTTGGCATTTGACAGGCTGTTTCAGTGGCAAAACTGACTCTTCACTTTAAAACATCTCTCTGTAAGCCCCACCTCCACCATCCTTTCTAGTCTCTTCTTATGAAACCACTATTTTGTGATACATTTGGGGCTTTTTAATTATTTCTCTATGCTATATGTTTCTCAAGTTTCCTTTTTTCTTACAGATTTTTATTTTTTTATTGCTTTTTAGGTGCTTACTTTAGTTCTCTCTACCAGTTTACTCGTATCTAACCTTTTTAACCTATTAAAATTTTTATTTCATAAATATTTTTAATTTTCAAGAAATTTTAAATTTTATTATTTTCTGCTCTTCTTTCATGAATATTATTTTATCTTCAATCTCTTTGATAAATTAAAACAGTGCCCTGGTTGTTGTGGCTCAGTGGATTGAGTGCCGGCCTGTGAACCAAAGGGTCGCCAGTTCGATTCCCAGTCAGAGCACATGCCTGCATTGCAGGCCTGGTCCCCAACAAGGGGTGTACAAGAGGCAACCACACATTGATGTTTCCCTCCCTCTCTTTTTTCCTCCCTTCCCCTCTCTAAAGTAAATAAATAAAATTTTAAAAAGACCCTGAAAACAGCACTCATTTAAATTTTTTTCCTTCGGTTTTGAAAGAAAACTTCAGTTTTTGGCTTATTGGCTCTCTCTCCTTGAAATAGATTTTTAAAAATATGTTTAAAATTCTGTTTGTGAACTCATCTTTTAATTTTCTTGGGACTTGATGTCCTTGTGGGGATGTTTCATGCCTGCTTCTGCCCCAGCCCTAGAGCCTGTTTCTGACCAAGGCTCACATTTGTGATATGCAAAAACAGTGAGATTCTAGGTCCTTTCTCTCAATGAAGTGTGGAGTAGGGTTCTAGTTCTAATATAAACGCTCAGTGCTTTCCCCCATTTATGGCCTCATAACTTCTTGCTGGCTATACACTTAGGCTGATGGATAAAGGTATTTTGGCAACCATTAATGACTGTGAAGCACTGTCCTGACTTCTAGCTTCATATGGGTGATTTGCGCCCATGTTGTGCATTGGATATTTTAGCTTTAGTTTTCACTTAACACTCTGGTTTCCCATCTGCTTCTCTTGTTTTCAACATCTCTCCCTCTCTCTCTTTCTTTCTTTTTATTTTTTTGCGGGGGAGAACTGTCTGGTGTTTTAGCTTTTTGTTTTGTTTGTTTTTTTATGGAGTATCTTTCTTTTTTTGAACAGGACTGACTTTTAAAACATTTTTTTATTTTGTAACTCAATGGTTTAATATGCACCTTTTTTTAACAATACATACTTTGTTCCTTAAAATTTATATTCACCACACTTATAAATAACTTTTAACTTTCTTATTTATAATGCCTTAACATTTTTATGTTTATAGCTTATTCTATAATATAGCTGTTTTGTTTTTAATTTAATTTTATAAAAGCAATACATGTACATTATTTTAAAATCATGCTGTACTAAAAAGCTTATAATGAACTAAAATAATTTTTCTCCTCACTCTGAATCTTATTCCCAAAAGACAACTGCACTCAAATCTTCTAGCTCTTTCCCTTGATATTTAACTTCATATTTCTAATAACAGCTGACACTGCTTACCATGAAATAGTCACTGTTCTTAGTGCTACTAACTCATTTAATATGAATAATATGCTTATTTCTTGACTGATAAACTTTGGGAATATTTTATTGTATTTTTGCTGTAGCAGAAAAAACTTTGATTTTTTCTACTCTTCCACATGTTTGTTTAAATACAACAATTTTAGTTAATTATGCACATGTGAATATTGATTGACAATGAGCCAAATAGTGCATTACAATTCTGTTTCTTCCACTTTTCTGCACTTTATTTCTCCTGGAAATGACAGTTGCTTTGTTTTTTTCCTTATGTATCTTTCTATGTACTTATGATCATTTTTCCAAATGTTTCAATATCTTTTCTATAAATAAAATATCTTGTTTGTGGGCTCATGCAAAGTAGCTCTAATTTTTCCAGAGAACTTCTCTTAAGATATTTTCTTCTCCTGACCCAATATGGACTTTTTTCTTTCTGGAAGATTGCACAAATGTCATCATATGATGCTTTTGCCTCTTTTCTGATCTGTATTTTGGGTTTCATTCTTTGATTTTTAAAAATTTCTTATCTGTTGACACATGTTTTCTAATAACTTTCTAAAGCATTATAATGTTTTATTTCTTGCAAGTCTAAAATGTCTTTATTCTACTTCCACCTTGCTGAAAAGCTAGGAATAGAATTCTAGATTAAAAATTATTGTTAAGTTTTGAAGACATTGCTCTATTCTTCTAACATCTGGTACTACTACTAATGAGTCTGGTGCCAGTTGGGTTAGTTTCTTTATAAGGAGCCTGATTTTCTGCATCTGGGAGAATGTGATCTGCTCTTTAATCCTATGTTCCACTATATCCCAGGTATTCTGAACTGTCACAGAAATAAAAGTTTTGGTGTGGATTTTTTTTTTTTGTGGAGAGGGTTAGTTGGTAGTGTAGGTGTGGGTAGTGTTGTCATTGTTTTAATTTCTGGAGCTGGGGTCAAATTACAAGTTGGTGGTTTAATCCTCTGCTATTATCATGGTTTTCAATATTTTAAATATTTTGCATTTGTTTTATGATCTAACATATGTACTACCTTGTTGAATGTATAATTACACTTGAATTTGTTGGATGATGGGTTGTATAAATATCTATAAATATCACTTAGGTCATTTTTATAGTCTTATTAGATCTTCTATGCAAACATAGACATATCTCATTTTATTACACTTTGCTATATTGTTTTTCACAGATATTTCATTTCTTTTTCCAAATTGAAGTTTTGTGGCGGCTTTGCATTGAGCAAGTCTATCCATGCCAAACAGATTTTTTTCACTTTTTATCTCTGTGTCACACTTTGGTAATTCTTGCAATATTTCAAGCTTTTTCATCATTATTATATTTGTTATTGTAATCTGTGGTCAGTGATCTTTAGCATTTTAAAAATTAAGGTCTGTGCATTTTTAGACATAATACTATTGCACACTTAATAGACTATAGTATAGTATAAACATAACTTTTATATGCAGGAAGAAACCAAAACATTTATGTGACTTGCTTTCTTATGATATTTACTTTATTGTGGTGGTTTGGAACTGAAACTATAATATCTCAAGGAATGCCTGTAGTGATTTTTTTCTAATTGTCCTATGAATTGTTGAGACAGTAGTATTTAAATTTCTTACTATGACTGGGGTTTGTATTTTCTTCCTATAATTCTGTCAATTTTTGCTTTATATTTTGAAACTCTTCTATTATGCACATACAAATATATAATTTTTATGTCTTGCTGATGAATTTACTCTTTAACCATTATAAAATGTTCATGTTTATCTTTGATATATTCTTTGCCTTGAAGTTTATCTGTTTTTTATATAGCCCCTTCAGTCTTTTTATGCTTACTATTTGTAATATATATTTTTATCTATTTATTTTCAACCTATGTGTGTTATTATGTCTAAAGTGTATTTCTTATAGACTGACTATTGTAGAATGTTGCATTTTAAAAATCTATTCTGATAATTTTTGTATTTTATTGGGCAGTTTAGTCCTTAACATTTAATGTAATTAGTAGTGGTGTTGGATTTAGTTTGCCCCCTCTGAACTTATTCCTCTCATACCCTTTCCTTCTTTCTTTTGGATTGTTTGAATATTTAATTTATCAATTGGCTTTTTAGGGATACCACTTTGCACTATTTTAATCTGTGTTCCTAAACTAGTTCTTTCTGTATTAGTCAGAACCCAATCAGGAAACAGAAACCAAACCAGTTATTGAATAGAGAGAGTTTAGTATAAAAAAGTGTTACCTGGGTAACTGAAGGGGTACAGAGGGAGCTCTAAGATATTAAAGTAGGAAGCATTAGTCACTCTTAGGTCTGAGAGAACAAAAAGAAGACATGGTGATAATTATAATTTAGAAGAAAAAAGGAGGAGCCCTATGGAGAAAAAGTCAGACGTCTGTGGAGAAGGTGATACCTGGCTTGCTGGTGTCTCTGTATTAGGAAAAGGCTCATGCCGGTCATCATGTAGTGCTGTCTCAGGATGGGCGGATGAGGGTGCAGAGAGGTTGGTTCTATGATCTGAAGAAACTTCAAATTGGATTTAGTTGCTGCTCCCAGAAGAAAACTACCTCTGATGAGGTGAAGAACTATTGGTGGGGTGACACATGTGGGAACCGCAAACAGACAGGAAGCCCACAGGAAGCAGGAGGTAGCAGATAGGAAGGAATGACTCTGGTTTTCCTCCTTCAGCCTTCGTCTTTTTCTAGCACTCCCTATTAACAGGACTTAAGAGGAAGCCAGCCGGCAAGGCAAAACTGATTCCAGAGTCCCAGGCCAGCATCACAAAGTGGATAATACAAAGGTGGGCTTGGAGCTGAGAGATAACAGCTTAATAACTGGTCCTTTTCTCTATAGTGTTGCACATTCTCACATCTCTTTTATTTAAAGATTTCTTCCCTTGGACTTACTCTGCCCATCTTCTCTTCTCCTCCATACTCCTTGTCTCTAATTAATCTTTTACACAAAGCTGTCATAGGGGATATAGTAGGTGATCAAAAATGTTTTCAGGATTAATGATAATACAGGAGAATAAATCATAAGTGCCAAATGAGTAGTATAGACTTTAGTTGCTATACAGGCTCAGTGAAAGAGGGAGAGACCACCATGGATTTGGGTGGCCTTCAAAACTTAACAGATGAGATGGATCTTGAGCTAAACTATGGTGAATGAGAGGGCTTTAAAAATATGGAGAAGAATGAGGCATTGAAGGTGGAGGACATGGCATGAACAAGGACTTGGAAGTAGAAATGAGCTAGATGCTTTTGGAAGACAGGCCTGGCTGGAGCTGAGTCTTCCTTCAGGAGTGAGAGGCTGGCTTATGGATAGGGGCCCTTTAACAATTGGCTGCACTGTGGAATCATAGAGGAGCAATTGGAATGTTGTCATGTCAGAGATGAAGAAAAGGCATTGATGGTGTTTCAGGCAGGATAGGGATGTGATGAAGACTACTGAATTAGAGTGCTGTGCTGGGTGGTGGGGTGATGTTTATTGCTCAGCTCTTAAGCATGTATGCGTAGCAGAATAGTTCTTCTGTTAATAGAAATCAGGAAGAGAAACAAGTTTTAAAAATTGTAATGGTCCTGGATTTTGATTATACTGAGTTGGAGAGTCCACTTTTAGAATCAAGGACGTACAGAAAGAGCTGGGGAATGATTTGGAGGAAGTCCAAGAATCCTCTTCGGAGAAAACAATTTCAGGCCAGCATGTGGTCATCCTTGACTCTGCAAGGGTGGGTAACAATTTCAAGAGGTAAGCAATGTGTATTGGTTTAGTTTAGTTAGAGTCAGCATGTGAAATTAAGGATATACCAGTTGCCTGTCACTTGACATGTGTACCATGTCTTCCCCTGTTCAGGCCATCAAACTATTTTTTTTTCTCTTTGTGGACCACCTTCCATACCCTCTGAAAAAAGAACCTTTGCAGATGCCTTAAATTGTGACAAAACTTCTTACCTCTTCACCAAGTTTAAAGATGGTAAGGTTTATTTTTTCCTATTTTGTCTTTGTGCTCTTTCTTCTTTAAGGAAAATAATTTTATCAGAAAAAATATTTCTGGTAAATATTTTTATCAGAAAGGGAAGTCACAAAGGGAACTATAACATATTGGTGAAAAAACCAAAACCACTTGGTAATCAGATAGATGGACATGTTCAAAACACTCTAATGCATTCCCAACCCCACCAGAGCCTTTGCTACACCGACAGGAGAGGTTCTGTTCCTTGCTTTCTGAACTTTGTTAAAGCATTTCTGCTGTTTGCAGGAGAAGCCATGCCCTGTCCACTGGAGCTTGGGAAAGCCAGCCTCACTTCTCTCACGTGTAACTTCAGCAAACCACTCGGGCTGCCAGGCACGTTGGAGATCCTGTGGGTGCAACTCCACAGAGACCAAGGGCAAGATAATCAGCCCAAGGAGACAGTTAATTTTAGTACAAAAGAGGTTAGATGTGATTTATTTCCAACACCAATGAACCAAAAGAGCTAACAATCATCAGAACAAAACACAGAACCATCAAATACTCCATGTAAAAATGGCTTGTGTCAGCTGACATCGGCATGATCATCATCATTAGCGAGGAAGACAGGCTTCAGGTGGCTCAGGAGCTGATGTGGAGGACTTTTTTAGGTTGTCTTTATAGAAAAAGGGGTTTGAATCATGCGAGAGTTAGAGAAATGGATTTGGAGACAGGAAAGAGAATAGGAGAAGAAAAGAAGGCAAGAAAGGACAGGAGGGTTTTATAGTAATATCATAGATCATTCGTCATCTCGTTCATCATCATTATCTTCAGAAAGCATAATGCTAGGACAGGATCCATGCGACTTATGCTGCCTCTTAATCATGCTTTTTCCAGCTGCTGCAGGAGAACCCTCTTCATGGCTCTGCCTGCTGTGGAGCAGAGTTCAGCACACCCAGGACCAAGCCCACCAGTCCTCCCTTGAAGCATCTCACCTCCAGGATGGACCCCTAGGCAGGTGAATTATTCTCATCTTATGCAAGGCATTCCCTTGCTTTTGAGCCAAGGACTTGTTATAGGCCATTGCTCATAGTCTCATTGTTGATTTATTCAACTCTGCAAAATAGCTTAAACAGCCCCCCTTCCTGTTTCTGAGACTCACATAGCATCTGAACCTAAGGACTTGGAGGAAGGCCTCTGAAACCCATGCCAATGGCAAGATGAGGGCTCAGACAGGGATACACAAAATCCTAGATCCTTATTTTAATGAGGAAACAGCCCTAGGCCCTTCCTGTTCTCCTCTCTAGGTCAGGATACTCTGGGTCCTGACTCCCATCCCTCTATTTAATCACCCTGTCCTTTCTGCAGTCACTACCTCATCATGCACATAACTTCTGTTATTGCCTTCGCATATAGTACATTAAACATCCCTCATTTTCCACCGACTAGGACAATGGCTTAATTATCTGTGAATCCCCTGTACCTAGATCAGCGCTTGCTATATAATATGGAGTGAGTAAGGAAGTGAATGAAAGAATGAAAGCCATTTATACTGAGTGAATAGTAATTAAATCGAGACTGAAGCTGTCTACATCTATCTCTGCCAAATAAGGGAAACATTGTGAGACTCTTGTATGTGTGAGAGGAAAAACTGAAAAACATCTTTCATCGTATACAGAGGAGAAGCCTCGGGGGAATAACTTAGGCTACTTATTTGAATGGGACCCAGGACTGGAGTGGCATTTAGAGCTAAGCCTGCATGTGTCTGTCTAGTGAATGTTTCAAAGCAAGGATTCAGAGGTCATATTCTCTCAACTTCCAGCCACTCCTTCCTTCTTCTTAACTTTACCTTAAATCATAAGGTACCTTAATTGTTCTCTGTTCAAACATGTTGTCCTATTGTCAGACCAAGTGTTCAATTGTAGGGTTCAGAAAATGCATCTCCACCTCCTTTTTTCTTTAAGTATGTGAGCTTAGATTGGGTGGGATACACACTTAAGGGTGAAA
The DNA here is from genome assembly GCF_004126475.2 of Phyllostomus discolor. Classification (NCBI taxonomy): domain Eukaryota; kingdom Metazoa; phylum Chordata; class Mammalia; order Chiroptera; family Phyllostomidae; genus Phyllostomus; species Phyllostomus discolor. Next base: position 66,213,093 of record NC_040907.2, read on the forward strand.
ATAATTTTAAAAAATGTATCAGGGTGTGTTTGTGAAACAGGAGAGCCATCAGCTACATTTGACAGTAGTTGGGGAGAAACTGGATTTTCCCAATCCCCCTGAAGGCATCTTGGGTGTCATTGTAACCCCTCTCTTGAGCAAATGGTTACCAGCAAATGGTCATTCAAAGCTTTGCTAAGAGTACTCATCCCTTTCTGTATTATATTAAAGCCTCAGGCATGTGCCCCTGCATCCTCTCTGCCCTGTTCATTGTTTTGGCTACAGAGCTGGGGAGCAAAGCTGGCATCACGTGGGGAGTTGCCATGTGCGAATGTCCACATCCTTCATTCACATCCTTCAAGGCTTCCCTTAACATTTTCTGATTGTGTTTCTGAGTACATGGTGTCAACAGCTCTCAGAACTGTTAAGTTTTCTATTTATCCTCAGGCCAGGAAAAGGCACAGATCACTGCAGTGTAAAATTACCAGTGGTTTTGACAGTGACCTAGAAGAACTATGGAATGAAGAAATTTAGCCTTGAGAGCTGAGGTCCAGCCCCAGGCTCATCTTAACCAAGAAGTTCTGCTCAATTATACAGGTCACGAGAAGTTCTTCTAGTCCCCAAAATATTGAACTCATCAAACTTAGGTTGGGTAGTGTGGACACATTTTGATAAAGGGCCAGTTACAGACCCCAAGTACCATATTTATTTGTTTATTTCCTTCTCAATTCCATTCCCACACAAACTTAATTTTGAAAAGTAATTCTAGGAGTTTTGAAATTTGCCTTTTATTTTTTGTAGGAACTCTAAATCAGCACAAACTCTTCTGAAAGCTTGAAAAGATTACTTGGAGTAATTTTAAATTGCCAGATTTGCTGAAAATGGAAGGAAGGAACTTATTTCTTTGGGATTGCTTTTGCATAGCCTTTAGAGAGACATGTTGTAATGAGTAAGAGTTCAGACCTTAGAGCTGGACCACCTGGTTTGAACCATAGTTCTGCTTCCTAGCTATGAATTTGTGGGTAAGGTACACTCTTTGTGCCTCAGCTTTGTCATGGGGATGGCATGAAAATGTCTATTTCCCACACCTGTTGTGAGTTAATGGGCATGAAGCACTTAAAACAGTGCTTGGCACACAGAAAGTTCTCATTAAATGTTAGCTACTATTTTTAATTAGATCGTAACTTATAACACTTGCAGATGTATTATGAATGTAGAATCACAAAGTTCTCTCTGGGCAGTACAGAAATATATACTGAAAAAGAGAATTGTGCAAATAAACCCAATACGATTTAAGATAGTTGAATTTATATTAGGAGAGAATTCCTGTGTGTCTCCTCTGTCTGTTGAGTGCCCCTAAGTCAGATCCCTTTTTAAATGGCCTAAACTTTCTACATCAAGTTCTTAGTAATCACAAACCTTGGTGAGTAGTTACTTCTTAAGTGTAGTCTATTACTTTGCTTCCAAGGGCCATTTTAACTCCGTCAGATATAACCTAGGCACTGGTCACTTGTTTGGTAACTGCAGGAGATATGCATTAAGGTACCCAGAGCTTCACTGACCTTCCTTAGGAGAATGGGAGCTCCAGAATCCCAAAGCCTCTTCTCTAAAATCCTCACAAAATCCTCCCTCCTTCCCTCCCTCCCTCCCTCCCTCCCTCCCTCCCTCCCTCCCTTCCTTCCTTCCTTCCTTCCTTCCTTCCTTCCTTCCTTCCTTCCTTCCTCGCTCCTGCCCTCCCTCCCTCCTTTAAAAATATTTTCTTAATTTTTTTAGAGATGAGGGGAGGGAGGGAGAAAGGGCAGGGAACATTGATGTGAGAGAGAAATACCAATTGGTTGTCTCTTGAATGTGCCACGACTGGAGACCAGACCTGCAACCCAGGTATGTGACCTGACTGTGAATCCAACAAGTAAACTTTTGCTTTGTGGGATGACACCCAACCGAATGAGCCACACTGGTCAAGGCACAAAATTCTTTCTTTATTTCCACTGTCAGTACTCTTATATATCTTCAAAGTGAATGCCAGATTTCAAGGATTATGCAATTGCCTTTTGGAACTGCATAGGGTCCAGCACTTTCTTTGAGATGCTACATCAATTGTATGTTGGCACATCAATCAAAACTTCTAGTTTAACATTTCATTACATTTACAAATCCATCCTTTTTACCTTACCATGGCACACTGGATACAGAACATTTCTACCTCTGCAAGTCTCAATATTTAACCAATAGAGTTAGGGTAAGTAAGGAAAGAAACTAACACTTATTGAATTTAAGTAATTTTCTCTAGACTCACATAACTAGAAAATGGTAGAGCCAAAATTCTCTTCCAGATCTGTATGTTCTAAACCAGGTTCATTTGCTGTATGATAAGTTGTTTATACAAAATCTATCCAAGAAAATGTTTCTTTATATTCCTTCTTCCTTAAACTCTCTTGATTATATTCATCATTCTCTTAAAACACAGTCAAAATTTTGGGGTTTGGGATAAACCTAAGAAAATATCAAATATTTACACATTGTTTCTCATCTATCTCTTCTATTTCATGAATGAGAAATGGGTAACTTTTACTTTATAGCTTTTGAGGGCTTTAAGAATAAAAGCTATAAAGTTAGTGACTTTGCATACATGCATTTATTAACTTGAGGATGCATTTATTAGCTTGGTTATAATTATTTGAACTTTATACTCTTTTTTAAAAATATTTTTTATTTTAATTGTTGCTGCAGTACAATTTTCTATCTTTTACTCCCATCCCAACCCACCCATCCAGCCTTCCCCTCCTCCCTCCCATTTCCACCCACCCCTAGTTTTTATCCATGTGTCCTTTATACTTCTTCCTGTAAACCCTTCCCCTTTTCCCCCGATATTCCCCTGAAATTCCCTTTCCTCTCCCCTTTGAACACTGTCAGGCTGTTCTCTATTTCAGTGTCTTTGGTTATATTTTGCTTGTTTCTTTGTTTTGTTCTTTAGGTTCCTGTTAAAGGTGAGATCATATGGTATTTGTCTTTCACCACCTGGCTTATTTCGCTTAGCATAAGGCTTTCCATTGCATCCATGCTGTTGCAAAGGGTAGGAGCTCCTTCTTTCTTTCTGCTGCATAGAATTCCATTGTGTAAATGTACCATAGTTTTTTGATCGATTCATTTACTGATGGGCATCTAGGTTGCTTCTGACACTTGGCTATTGTAATGTTCATAATGCTGCTATGAACATTGGGGTTCATAGGTTCTTTTGGATTGGTGCTTCAGGGTTCTTAGGATATAACTCTAACAGTGGAATTACCAGGTCAAAAGGCAGATCCATTTTTAGATTTCTCAGGAAATTCCATACTGTTTTCCATAGTGGTTTCACCAGTCTTCATTCCCACCAACAGTCCACTAGGATTCCCTTTTCTCCACAACCTCTCCAACACTTGTTGTTTGTTGCTTTGTTTATGATGGCCATTCTGACTGGTGTGAAGTGGTATCTCATTGTGGTTTTAATTTGCATCTCTCTGATAGTTAGTGATACTGAGCATCTTTTCATGTGTCTCTGGATCTTCTGTATGACCTCCTTGGAGAAGTGTCTGTTGAAGTTTTTTGCCTAATTTTTAATTGGGTTGATTGTCTTCTTAGAGTTGAGTTGTGTAAGTTCTTTATATATTTTGGAGATTAAACCCTTGTCTGAGGTCTCATTGGCAAATTTTTTTTCCCATACAGTTGGTTCTCTTTTTCTTTTGATACTGTTTTCTTTAGCTGTGCAGAAGCTTTTTATTTTGATGAGATCCCATTTGTTTATTCTTTCCTTTATGTCCCTTGCTCTGAGGGACATATCAGTAAAAAAGTTTCTGCATGAAATATCTGAGATTTTCCTGCCTATGTTCTCCAGGACTTTAATGGTTACATGGCTTATATTTAAGTCTTTTATCCACCTTGAATTTATTTTTGTGTATGATGTAAGTTGGTGCTTGAGTTTCACTTTTTTTGCACATAGCTGTTCAGTTCTCCCAGCACCATTTATTGAAGAGACTGTTTTTACTCTATTTTATGTTGCTGCCCTTTTGTCAAATATTAATTGGCCATAGAGACTTGGGTTTATTTCTGGGCTCTCTGTTCTGTTCCATTGGTCCATATGTCTATTCTTATGCCAGTACCAGGCTGTTTTGATTACAGTGGCCTTGTAATACAGTTTGATATCAGGTATTGTGATCCCTCCTACTTTACTCTTCTTTCTCAGAATTGCAGCGCTATTTGGGGTCGTTTATGGTTCCATATACATTTTTGAAGTGTTTGTTCTATGTCTGTGAAATATGCCATTGGTACTTTAATAGGTATTGCATTGAATCTGTAAATTGCTTTGGGTAGTATGGACATTTTGATAATGTTAATTCTTCCAATCCATGAACACGGTATGTGTTTCCATTTGTTTATATCTTCCTTAATTTCTTTCCTCAGTGTTGTGCAGTTTTCTGTATACAGGTCTTTTACTTCCTTGGTTAGATTTATTCCTAGGTATTTTATTTTTCTTTTTGCTATATCAAATGGGATTTTTTTCTTGACTTCTGCTTCTGTTGTTTCATTGTTGGTATACAAAAATGCCTTTGATTTCTGGATATTGACTTTATATACCACTGTTTTTCCCAATTCGTTTATTAGGTCAAGCAGTTTTTTGGTAGAGTCTATAGGATTTCCTATGTGCACTATCATGTCGTCTGCAAACAATGACAGTTTTGTTTCCTCCTTTCTGATTTGGATGCTGTTTATTTCCTTTTCTTGTCTGATTGCTGTGGCTAAAACTTCCAATACTATATTGAATAAAAGTGGTAAAAGTGGACAACCTTGTCTTATTCCTGATCTTAGTGGAAAAGATTTTAGATTTTGCCCATTGAGTATGATGTTGGCTGTAGGTCTCTTATATATGGCCTTTATTATGTTGAGGAATGCTCCCTCTATTCCCACTTTGCTGAGTGTTTTATCATAAATGGGTGCTGTACCTTATCAAATGCTTTTTCTGCATCAATTGATATGATCATGTGATTTTTGTCTTTGCTTTTGTTTATGTGATGTATTACATTTACTGCTTTGCGAATATTGAACCATCCTTGCATCCCTGGGATGAATCCCACTTGGTCATGGTGTATGATGTTTTTAATGTATTGTTGGATGCGGTTTGCCAATATTTTGTTGAGGATTTTAGCGTCTATGTTTATCAGTGATATTAGCCTGAAGTTTTCTTTCTTTGTTGTGTCCTTATCTGGTTTTGGGATTAGGATGATGCTGGCTTCACAAAAAGAGTTTAGGAGTCTTCAAATCATTCTGGATTTTTTGGAATAGTCTGTGGAGGATAGGGGTTAGCTCTTCCTTAAATGCTTTGTAGAATTCTCCTATGAAGCCATCCGGACCCGGACTTTTCTGTGTCAGGAGTATTTTGATTACTGCTTCAATTTCATCTGCTGTTATTGGTCTGTTCAGGCTTTCTGTTTCTTTTTTATTGAGTTTTGGAAGATTATATTTTTCTAGAAATTTGTCCATATCACCTAGCTTTTCAAATTTCTTGGCATACAGTTCTTCATAATAATTTCTTACAATCCTTTGTATTTCTGTGGTGTCAGTTGTAATCTCTCCTCTTTCATTTCTGATTGTGTTTATTTGGATCCTTTCTCTTTTTTTCTTGATGGGCCTGCTTAAAGGCTTGTCGATTTTGTTTATCTTTTCAAAGAACCAGCTCCTGGATTCATTGAACCTTAGAATTGTGCTTTTAGTCTTTATGCCATTTAATTCTGCTCTGATCTTGGTTATTTCCTTCCATCTGCTTGCTCTGGGCTGTCTTTGTTGTTGTTCCTTGAATTCTTGTAGATGTAGGGTTAGGTTGTTTGTTTGAAATGTTTCTATCTTTTTTAGGTAGGCCTGTATTGCTATGAACTTCCCTCTCAGGACTGCTTTGGCTGTGTCCCATAAGTTTTGGGTTGTTGTGAGTTCATTTTCATTTGTTTACAGAAACTTTTTGATTTCTTCCCTAATATCATTCTTGACTCATTCATTATTTAATAGCATGCTATTCAATCTCCATGATTTTGAGTGTTTTGGGTTTCTTCCCTTGGGGTTGGTTTCTAGTTTCAGTCCTTTGTGGTCAGAGAAAATGCTTGGTATAATTTCAATTTTCTTGAATTTGTTGAAGCTTGCTTTGTGTCCTATCATGTGATCTACCTTTGAAAATGTTCCATGTACATTTGAAAAGAATGTGTATTTTGCTTCTTTGGGATGAAGGGCCCTATATATATCAGTTAAGTCCATTTCCTCTAGGGCATTATTCAATGCCACAATATCTTTGTTGATATTTTGTTTGGAAGATCTGTCCATCTTCCAAACAGTGGAGTGTTAAAATCCCCTACTATAATTGTGTTGCTGTCAATATCTTTCTTGAAGTCCTCTAAGATTTTCTTTATGTATTTGGGTGCTCCTATGTTGGGCGCATATATATTTACAATGTTTAAGTCTTCTTGGTGGGTTCTTCCCTTAAGTATTATGAAGTGACCTTCTGGGTCTCTTTTTATGGCACTTTTTTTGAAGTCTATTTTGTCTGATATTAGTATTGTTACCCTGGCTTTTTTTTTTCCTGTCCATTTGCTTGGAAAGTTTGTTTCTAGCCCTTCACCTTTAGCCTGTGTATATCTTTTGTCCTGAGATGGGTCTCTTGTAGGCAACATATGTGTGGGTCATGTTTTCTTATCCATTCAGCTATTGTGTCTTTTGATTGGAGCATTTAATCCATTTACATTTAAGGTTATTACTGATAGGTACTTATTCATTGCCATTTTTGTACCTGTGTTTCTCTCTCTCTCTTTTTCTCTCTCTCTCTTCCTTCTTTTCCTTAAAGCAGGCCCTTTAGCATCTCTTGCAGAGCTGGTTTGGTGGAGGTGTATTCTTTTAGACTTCTTTTAGCTGGGAAGCTTCTTATTTGGCCTTCTATCTTGATTGAGAGCCTTCCTGGGTAAAGAAGCCTTGGTTGGAGACCTCTGGTTCTCATTACTTGGAATATTTCTTGCCATTCTCCTCTGGCTTGGGGTGTTTCCATTGAGAAGTCAACTGTTAGCCTTATTGGGTCTCCCTTGTATGTTACTTCCTGTTTCTCCCTTGCTGCTTTTAAGATTCTCTCTTTGTCTTGATATTTGCCATTTTAATTATGATATATTTTGACGTGACCCTCTTTGGGTTCCTCTTGATTGGAACTCTCTGTGTTTCCTGGATTCGTGTGACTTTTTCTCTCATCACATTAGGGAAGTTGTCTATCATTACTTTTTCAAATAGGTTTTCTATCCCTGCTCTTCCTCTTCTCCTTCTGGTATCCCTGTTATATGGATATTATTACATTTCATATTGTCTTGCATTTCTCTTAATCCCTCTTCATTCTTTTTGAGCCTCTTTTCCTTTTGTTGCTCCTTCTGGGTGATTTCTTCTACTTTATCCTCTAGCTCGCTGATCCAATCTTCTGCTTCATCAGTCCTGCTTTTTGTTTCTTCTACTGTGTTCTTCAGTTCAGAAATTGTATTCTTCATTTCCTCTTGGCCCTTGTTTATAGTTTCTATTTCCTTTTTCATGTTGATATAGTTTTTGATGAGCTCATTGTAGCTTCCCTGTAGTTTCTGGTAGCTCATTGTGAGCTCATTGAGCTTCCTGATAACCATTGCTTTGAACTCAATATCTGATAGTTGAGTTGCCTCTATTTCATTTATCATTCTTTCTGAGGCTTCCTCCTTTCCTTTCATTTGAGAATTGTTTCTTTGTCTTCCCATTGTTTGTGAGACTCTTCTTGTTAGCCTAAGCTTCTTAAATTGATCTTTTCTGGCTCCCTGGGTTTGTGGTGTGAACTTCTGTAGTAGAATACCAGTGAGTTTCAGTGGTGCAGTTTCCTTGATCTCCCAAGCTCACTGGTCTTGGGCTGTCATTTAAGTTGGCTCTGTGTTTGTCTTTGGGTTTTGATTGTTGTTGGGTCTTTCTTTGGTGGTTCCTTCCCACCAGCTGGTTAAACGAGGGTCACTCTGTCCACCACCTCTTGTATTTTGTTGTGCTGGTGAGGGCAGGTTGTGTTGAAGCTGGTTCTTCTGTGTGTATAAGGTTTTGAGGATTCTCTCTTGCTCTTGTTCAGTTGTTTGTATTGGGTACTGTCTCTACTGTTTAATAGTATTTCCAGATAGGTCCTGGATTGAGGTTTGTGTGGTTTCCACTCCCTCCTTCATCTTCTTCTGTTGTTATCTGTTAGTGGTTCCTTTGTTGTTGGGTTTCTTCTTCCAGTGGGTATCCTGGAGTTCACCGCTTCCACCTACACTTTTTTGTGATCTGTTGCAAGGGGAAGGCAAAATGGTTTAAGACAGCAAGAGAGTATTCTATGATATTTACAGTAGCAGCCAGAAGAGAAGGTATAGGCGATCCTTTAGCTATGTATAGTATTAACCGTGATCTTCCACCCAGCTAGCTGATTTTTAGAAAGGATGGAAAGAAGATAAGACTCTTGTTGTGGAAGGAAACATTGTGAGTTGGATCTAGAAAGCAGCGAGGTTGTGGGAGGTCAGATTCTGAGGTAAGGTGAGGGTAAAGGATAGTAAATAGATGTAGTGTGTAAGAAAATAGAGTTAACCACTACAGTAATAGAGTTCAGGAAACTTTGAAGTGGGCTAAGATCTGGGAGGGGTGTTGTGAAGTATTTACAATTGCATGGAACAACAATTATTTACAATAATATTAGAGCAACAATCATATGACAGAATCTATGAGATCTAGATAACAAGAGTAGGGAGTATAGAACCTTAGGTGCTGTGCTAATGGGACACAGGTGAGGTGAAGTACAGTACATTAGCGATACAGTATAAAAGAGATATCAGGGGGAACCTATCAGGTGATACAATATACCAGCCTAGCAAAGCATACTATACAGGAAAAAGAGGAATACAGGAAAAAGAGCAAAGCATACTATACATATTAAAAAAGATGTAAGAATACTGGAAAAATAATAATAATACAAATATGCAATAACTTGCAGGTTCTCTAATAGGAGAGTGAAATTTGTCTCACTGTCCCAGCTGTTGTGGTTCCCCTTCTTTGGGTTCAACTCTAGTCTTTTCACAGATCCAGGTTTTTGTCTCGCTTGTAGGTATTTAAAAAATAAATGAAAAAGGCAGATGAAGGAAGAAAGAAGAGATAAAACTGGAGGAAAGAAAGGAGGAAGGATTAAAACAAGAAAGCAGGAAAGAGAGGAAAAAGAAATTAAAAGAGAATAAAAATAATAAAAATTAAAAAATTAAGAATTGTTTAAAAAATAGATTAAAATTAAAAAGTCTCTTGGTGTCAAAGTGGCCAAACCAGTTTTTCTGGTCTTGCTGGCTGCAGCAGGCTGAGGAGTGATTGGTATGGCTTTTCTTCCTTCAGAATCTGCACTGGGTCATGTCAGTGGCGCGCACTGTCTGGGGAGCTATCATGGCTCCTGGGCCCTGCGCCCTGGTTGTGGGAATCAGGTCTTTCTGCAGGGTTACTGCTTTGGACTGGGGTGCAGCGATGCACTCCCATGTGTGAGCTCATGTACGCCCTCGGCCAACCGCTCCACCCTTCCTAGCACTATGGGGGTGGGTAGGATCTTTCACACAAGCACAACCCTCTGTGCAAACTTGGGATCACTGCCCGGCTGGGTGGCAGGGAGGCCAGCGATTGCTGTAGGAGAATTCCCCAAACAGTGTCTGTCTTTTCACTCCTTCCTCTTGAGAAATTCCCCCTATTCAAGCCTGCTGCTCCACACCGTGGCCTGGCTTCTCCTGAAGCCCAACTCTCCAGCTAGACTGGTGACCATGGGGGTCAGGGCCCGTTGTGCAACCCAGCCCCTCCGATGTCTACAGACTGAGGGTGCTCACAGCCCTTGTGTGTTTGCTGGCAACTGGGTTCCTCTTGGTGCTACTCAGACCCTGTTTGGCTGGGGAGGGAGCAGTTGTCCCGGCTCTATCCCAAGGACTCTGTGGAAAACCTGGCAACAAGCACTGGGCCTGGGGCTGCAGCCCTCTGACTTTGCGCTGGTCCCTGGGACTCTACTGTGTTGCAGCACTCCTCTCACCGACTAGTTTTTTGGTTCTGCCACAATCCTTGGTCCCCTATTTTCACATATGCTGAGGTGTGTTGGTTGCTTGCTCCTCCACTCTGTAGATCAGCCAGGATTCTCTCCCCTGGGCAGAGAAATCTGGTCCCTTCTACTCCAATGCCATTTTCCTCTGAACTTTATACTCTAAATTCAATTTTTAATATAAAAGAAAATTATGTTAATATGCATTTATGATTTATTTCTTCCCTGATATAAATGTTTCAGAAATGAAAATATGGCTTTTGATTTAACTCCTATCAGGAAAGACAAAAAGAAGCAGACCTTTCCATAAAAATGCCTTAAAATCAGTTTTTGTTTATACTTAGACACTATGAAACTTCAGAGCCTCAAGAAAAAAGAGAAACTCCTAAGAGATTCAATATAGGAAAAAGACAGGTTACCTTCCAGAGAATGAGAATTAGAATGGCTTTTGACTCCTCATCAACAACATTGGATTCTGGAAGACAATGGAACAATATCTTCACATTTCTGGGGGAAAGTAATTTTGACCATAGACTTCTGTATTTAGCCAAACCACCAATCTAGTGGAGAGGGAAAGTATGTCAACATATAGGAAATATAATTTATAATTCTGAAGAAGATAATCAAGAGGGAATTTCAGCAAAATGAAACACACCATGAAGGAGGAAGACATGAGACCGTGGACATAATAGCTTTATGTCCAAGCTTTAACCCACAGGGCAAGGAAGGAAGTCCCCTGGTGACAGCTGGGCAGCAGCTAAGGAGCAAGCTGTTGGGATAGGAGCAGAAGTATAGAGAGAGCTGGGTAGATGTCTCAAGAAAGAAAGAGACTGGTCTACAAATGGAAATACAGGAGTCAGAAAAAGTCAGTTTACAGTTGCATTGTGACATTCTTTTGAGCTAATAAAGTTATTGTAATAATTATAACCTACATGTCTTTTTCCATATGAACAACTATAAACCTACTTTTACCCACCTCTGTATTTATGTAATTATGATCCTATAAACGCTTTTTATAGGTTATAAGTTATTAATTATTAGAGTCAATCCCTAGAAAGACCCACATAAAGCTTTATTATGATTACAGAAAAGAACATAAATGTTACTAACTTTGTGCAAATGTTCCAGTTGACAGATATTGAGATGTGGAATGGGGGGTTGGTGTTCAGAGAAAGAAGGAAAGACAGGGCCAGCAATACTTTTATCAAACATATAAAATTGCTGAAATGAGAAATAGACATTGGCTGTGTTATAAGAGAGCCAAAGCTCTAAGCATTAGCAATTGGGAAGTGGAAGGTAGATAAAATGGGAGGTGGAAATGTAAGAGGATATTGTTCATAGCAGGGAGTGGATAGTTATTGTTTAATGTTGATAAAATAAGAGAAATGGAGATATAACTGTTAGAAATAACAGACCAGAGAAGGCCAAAGAAGCTAAATCTGGAGCAACAAAAGATTCAGAAGGGAAGTGACTTGGAGCAAACTAGGAACTGCTTAGAAGGTCGCCTGTTATCATAGTGATGAGCAGGAGATGTAAACCAGAAGCATTTACCAGCTGGTTCAGCCCAGCCTTATATGCTACTGCATGTGGTCTAGGCTAGACAGGAACTATCTGGGTTAGTCTTCTTGATTTGCATCCAGGCAGTGAGGAATGGAAACTTATGTTCCCCTCTAGCCAGCTATGGACTTTTGGTTTTCATGTACCATTTCCATTTTGCCTTCTCACTCTATGTACCACTCGTTTTACCAATTGCTCTTGTAATTGAATTTGCAACTGGAAGAGACTCCTAAGATGTTGAAATTTTTCTTCCAATGACATACTTTATCCTAAAAAGTTTGTTAGGACTGGAGCGATAGTCCTAGAGCAGATAGCCAGCTTGCATCTGATAACAGCATTGCAGTAGAGAATTGTAATCTGCTGACCTCAGAGTGAGCACACGGCACTGACTGAGACCCTGGATGGATGACCAGGAGCTGGAATGGGCAAGAAGAGTACCTGCCTCATAGCTCACAGGAGATGGACAGGTGGCTAGAAAGCATTTCCCCTTTGCTCTTTTCTGTAGTTCCCACCTGGGTGAAATTTTGCTCATAACTGGACTTCTAAGTCTGATAGCCTAAAGCAAGCTTTGGCTAGATGACTTTTATGGACATTTGAGTTTACTTTGTGAAAGTACAAGCACAACAAGAAATTTAGGAATATACTATTTTTAGCAATCGCTTGTTTTTTCTTTTTTCTCTTTCTTCTTCTTTTTTGTTTCACAGAATGCATTTGCAAGAGAGTAATGTTTAGGGGTGTCCAGGACACTCACTAGAAGAGCCTCAAATACGAATTTATGCTATATTGAGATCAGAAATTTTAAAATAGGCCCAGAGTTTCTGAATTATTTGAAGCCATTCTGAGACCTTCTTGAAAGAACATGCGGCCCCTATAAACATATATACTGTATGTCTTCCATAATTTGCAAGGTTGCTTCCAACACTGTATCAGAAAATGGGATTCTGGGGTTCAGAAGTGATATAGAAGGCCATCAATGGATTTGAGAATCATCTATTTACATTAATCAAATGGAAAATTAGTTCTATGGTCTACTTAATTTGGTAATATAAGGAACACTATTTCTCCATTCCATCAAATTCCACGTTCTCAAACAAGTTCCCTCATGGTCTTGGCAGAACATACCCACAGCTAAGAAATTTAATTTTCCAGCAGGAAAAGAAGGTTCCTGATAAGGGTCTTGTTTGTTACCACCTTACGGGCACTTTTTAGATTCTTCATTTTAAGGGTCTTGGGAAGCATTTCATTATATGCTACCATTTTTCTAAATACTGATTAATTTTTTCCACTCTGACAGAGTGGAGGTTGAAGATGAGGTTGGGAATTGCTACAAAGCATCACTAGGGCCTGAGTGCTATAGCGCTCCAGCTTCATCGCTCCTTGCTTTTTTTCTTACCTGAGTGGGTGGCTTATCTGTAGAAATCCTTCCATGACCTTCGGTAGATTTGGCACCAAGCAAAACGGAGATTTGCAAGCTCTTCAGCATCAAAACCCTGGGCTGTCACCAGGGAAGTCACACCTGGACTGGACCCATTTGTACTGATGGCACCGGGTCCCTCACTATCTGTGCCTCCCTAAAAATAGCTCTCAATTAACATTGCATTTCAAGAATTGGAAAATTTCCCAGAAGTCCATTCTTTTTTCCTTTTTGATTTCATTACATTTTGCAGCAATAATACACAAGCCTGCAGAAAACATGATGGGTAATGAAAAAATGTAATTAATATAAGCAGTATAAAGCATGTATTTTTTTCTCTGTTGTCCTTGCAGAAAATTGCTGCTTTAAACCAAGCAGGATGTGAAAATGCATAAAACCCCCTTTTAATCTGCTGTGGTTTGTAAATATCTTATGCAAAACAGTGAAGTCAACTGCCAGATTTTTTTTTTAACATTAAGTCACATATTCTTATAAAAAACTTTTTCCCCTGCAGGACTAATTGAGTGATCCAGATAACTATTTTTGCGGGGGGGAGAAATAGAGGTGATGGTGAGATTTTCAGCAATGGGTCTAAAAACAGGAAGAACCTGCATTTCAGGCGGCTGCTGTCTGTGGGATTCACCCGAACAGCAGTCAGCGTGCAGCTTCTCCCCACGCTCACTTTCAGTTCAGTACTGGGGAAAGGGAACGGCCTCGCTGCCATTTCACGCCAATACACCACATCCCATTAATTGAAATAAAGTGACAAGGAGGCCAAGGGGCTGTGGTATATGCCAGCGTTCCTCAGACCATTTCAGTTCACTTATCTGTACCACTGGCATAGTTGAGAAATCTGTGACTAGAAGGTTACAACCAAATTTCAAAACTGAAATACAAAATGTTATTTCCAAAACATCTTCCTAGGCCAGACTGGAAAATGCTTATGGTTTGTTTTCGTTTGTTCTTTCCTTCATCCTTTTTTTAAAAGCTGCATCTGACATACATCATTGGTTATTGTTTATATCTACCTTGTGCTGGGTTCTAAAAATGTCCCCAATGTCCCTGGTGTATGTGAACTCTCAGAGCCGCTGCCCTTACCCCCTGGGCTCCCTGGGGATCCCTGGCGAAGGTAGGTTCCCCCAGCTGAGAAGTATTGCCTCTCTCCTATGGCATTCTGGGCAGCCATGTGGAGTCCCAGATGTAGGAAATGAAATAATCCACGCTCATACAGTCACAAAGTGCCCATCTGGCACCCAGGAACCTTGCAGGATGGAAGCACACAGGCGTGAGCTCACTTTTGTTATGGCATTTCATAAACAGAGCTGCAGCCAGCCAGAGAAGAAGGACTTGTGGATGATAACAATCATTTTCCACTCCCCTCCCTTTCTACCATTCCCCTACACACACACACACACACACACACACACACACACCCTGCCTTAACCTTTTTAAAACATAGGGGCCAGGGAGAAAAAAAAATAAAAAGAGATCCATCTTCTAAAAGGTAACGTTTTTTTCCAGAGGGTCTGAAGGAGAAATTTCCATTAACAGCTAAATCCCTCCCCGCCACCTCTCCGTCCACATGATTGTTTTCATGCCTCCATTCTAGGACTCACAGGCAACAGTGTGAAATGTGACCAGTCAACTCCTAGCTAGCTCACTTCCTGTACATCACCCTAAAAATAAGGAAAAGCAGCAGTGGGAGGGATTTCATAAATCACACAACTACTGCGCTGCTTTCTAGTCCTGAAACCAAATTCACAGGAGAGTCTAATAAATGACCTCAACACTTTTTTTTTTTTTAGTTTCCTTTTAAGTACTTGTGCCAAAGTAGGAGCAACAGAAGCCCGACAAAGGAGGTGTTAGTTCGAGAGCAGCACCTCTGGCTGAGAGCGTGCATATGTGTGCGTGAGGAGGGGGCGACTGTCTCCACAAATGCACAAATGCTTGCTGCTGACATTCGACCCCAAGTTATAATTACAGAGCAAGGCCAATGTGTAAAGTCAGCCTGCTGGGGCAAGGAGTAATTGTTCTACCGGCTTCTCGTCTATTCTGTGGCTCTAACTCTATTAATCTTTAAAAACACAGATTTGTAAGAGACCTATTTCTCGATGACAAGAGCAAGATCCCTGATAGAGCAGGTAACTCAGGACACGGAAATCCAGTGACAAGGGTGGGGCTTAAATGAAAGACTGGTTAACTCATGTGCTGATTTGTGTTATCCTAGTATTAAGATGAGGGGAAAAAACCTCTTCAGACATTTCACTTGATGTTGTTTTGAACTGCAAAAAAAATAAAAAAAACCCCATCAGGTGCATTACCCTTCCCAAATATCACATTCAGATCTCTCAGCAGTTGCAACCTCCTAGAAGACGTTTTCAGAGCAGCTCGATTTTCCAGCCCCAGAGAGGAGAACCATCACTGGGACACAGGCAGAACCCATCCCTGCTCACCAAAGGGCATACAGGAGAAATGAGGTGCCTAGAAGATGTCCCAGTGGAGTACAGGTTCCTGGACTCATGACCGTGAGGAAAGAGGAAAGAGAAAACAAAAGAATCTCCCCAGGGAGACTCGCCCACTCCACTCAGGCTCCGCTCCTGCCTTCTCAGAGAATGAATGGGATCTGCTTGTTTGCGAATCCAAAGCATCGAGGGGGTTGGGGGGGAGGTAGCACAATGTGATGTTTGTAAATATGATAAACCATTACAATATTACAGCTTTTCATTTGGAAAGCCATTTAGGCAAGAAATGATTACTGACCCATGATATGTAAATGACAGAAATGCAGAAATTAGTATTTGGGTCAACTCGTGTATTTTTCAACCATGAAATGAAAATCTCAGTGTTCACATTCCAATTCGTACATGAAAGCATTACAGTGCTATTAGTTGACTATTGTGTTAATTTATTATTGTCTTAGTTAATGTTTTCAGAGACACCATGAAGTTATATCTCTACTTGCAATGCACTAATGCTGCTACTGAAAGAGGGAAGTGTGTCCTTCTGGGCCAGCTGGTTACCTGACAGAATTCTACTACAGCTGAGGAGAAAGGAAGTGATTTTGAAGGAGAGTCCAGGGACCTCTTCCCCAAATATTTCAAATAAGGGATCGGTGTGTCAGTTTCCTGTCTTTTGAGATCATAACACCAAAGAATGTGTTAGACAATTATGCTACTATGACAATGCTTCCTAGGTGCCACTGGGGACACAAAAGAATACCCAAAGGACCTTTGTCTTCAAGGTTAACACAAGAGACACACTATAAAAAATGGTGCAAGAACTCAGAGGGAGAAGTATTTAGGAAGGCTTCTTGGAGGAAATGATATTTAAGTTGTTCTGAAGGGCTGTTAGAATTTGATAGGCAAAAGGAAGGAAAAGTCATTCTAGGTAGAAAGCAAGAGAAAAGTCCCAGAAAATGGAGGACAAAGCCACATAAACTAAGGTCCCAGTTTATGGAAACAGAAGGTGAATATTGAAGAACAAAATGCACAGAAGTGCATATGGAGATGTCAGGCAGCAACTGAAGTCACACAAAGTGGGATGACTATTCGGGGTGTTCCTTCCCAGAGTGAACCAGATGAGGGGGACTGGAAAACAGTCTAGACCTACACAGATTATGGAGAAATGCAGTAAGGGTTGGAGCTTGGAAAGACTGCAGCAAGAAGGCCAGTTGCAATTTAAGGTTAGAGAAAGAGGGCCCGTAGTTGAGGGTGTTTTTTGATGTGTATTAGGAGAAATGGAAGAGGGATGGAAAGGAAAGGGTGTTCTGGTAGGCCAGAAATGGAAGTGTTAGAGATGCATCTACATGCTCTATGCAGAGGGATAGATTTATTGTCAGCCTTTCAATTCAATGGTTTTAAAGAGCAAAATGAGTATATGATGCAGATAGTAAGTGGAGTCAAGAAATGCTGATGGTTTTGCCTTTTAATGTAATTAATTGGCTAGAGGGAACCAAGTCTTCTTTTCTTATAACCTCGTATATCACAGGCTCAGGATTGGGTAGTGCTGAGATCTCTGGCTTCATTCAACAACCTTGGCCCTTGGATTTGGTGTGTGCCAACATCTAAAAGACAGGCACTTAGTCACTTAGTCAGAGCCTTTACTTGGGGGTTTCAAGGTCAGAAGAGGTGTTCTTCCTGAGAGGAGATCTGAGCACAGGATGGTTTCAAATAGGGGGGTTAGAACAATAGTTCTCAAGGGAGGTATAACTGTCCCCTAAAGAGTGCTTTGAGAATTCCTGGCCACATTTTTGGGATGTCTCAGTACTGGGTGGAGCCAGGGATGCTAGACATCCTCTGTTCACAGGACAGTCCCTCACAGGAAACAGTCCTGCAGCATCCCACATGGCTTTTGAATGTCCTGCCAGGCATTCATGTGGATAAACCTGTTTATAATGACCTAAGCCTAAAACCTAATTCCAATTTACGTATTTTGCTGCCCCATTTTAATATACATTTAATTTTCCATGAATTTACAACTGCTATGTATATTAGGGAAAGGTTGTATTTTGGTTTTTTTGGGACTTTGCCAAGAGCTGGGCACGGAGACACATCATGTCACTTGCAGCAATGCTGCATCACTAGAGTGGCACTCGTGTCTGTCATTCCACACAGGGGCACACATTTAACTATTTTTCATGCTTTCCTTATGCATGTGTTTGAATACATATTATTTTATTAATGATTTTCTTTTTGTTTCTTCTTTATATTTAGGATACTATGTGTCTATTAATGTATTATAGTTTGATATATATGTTCTATGAATTTCATTTTAGGATAGCAAATGTGGCAAATATAAAATATTTGTTATACAAAGGAGATGTGTCTGATAGGGGTGGGGAACATGGAGTTTGAAACACAAGAAACTTAGATATGACATCTTATGAGTAGCTGTCTTTTGCTATCACTATTTTTATGCTGGAGCAGTCAGTGGATCTTTACTGAGCTCCTATGGTAAGCCTACAGTGAGTCAGCATCATACAGGCATGTTGTAGATAAAAGAAAACTATAAGTCATAGGCTCCCTTTCAAATCTCAGAGCTCAGGCCTTGGCCTAATTTGGCCTGGTAGCTTACCACAGGTTGGGGTAGGCTGGATAGAGTGGATAACCCTGGAGGTTAGAGTACTGGTAAATAATTGTAAGTGTGGTTCCAGATGAATGGTCCAAAATGGGAGTATGAGAACACATTTCTGCAAGGTCCAGCAAGCAGGAGACTGCTAGCACTAAGTGTCAGGGGGTGCAGATCCTACAACCCCAAGCACCAGGATGGATGTGAGAAGCCCTTCTGGAGGGGCCCAGCAAGAGCAGACCCCTTCCTCCAATGACCCCCAACCAGGTAAAGGTGTACCTAGGGTTCAGGTAGCAGGCCAGAACACAGATTAGGGACTGAGGTCCAGGGCAGACCTGCAGGGAGTGTCTCCATGTTGAATCATAGATGCTGGGGTTAGAGTGGCTTTAACACGATTCACTGCAAGTGCACATGGATTTGTCTACAGGTTTTCAGGGAAGAAGCCAAATGTGAAGGCTGGAAGCCTTGCTGGACCTGGCACTCAGCTGTATCATCTAACTGGGAGAACCAAAGTGTAAGACATAACAAGTAAGTCAACTGGACAATGGTTAACAAAGAGTAGTAGTTCGAGAGTGTCTGGAAATCCTGTATCACCACCCTTGGATCAAAGAAGGCATGAAACTCCAGGACACAAAAGAAACCATGGGTGAAGTGGTTTCTGAAGGTTTCATGGAGGAGCAAGAGCTGGAGCTGGCCCTTGAAAAGAGGATGAATGAATAGTTAAATGCATTGATTCATTCCCTCATTGTTTGACAAATACTTAGGAGATCCCTGCTATGAGACAGGTGCTGAGAATAGAGGTGAATGAGGGAGACACTGACCTTGGTGATACAGATTGTAGGCTGACCTCGTTTCAAAGAAGTGAACAGGTAGAAGAGGCAGCTTTTAGCCCAGGACTTGAGGGAGTTTCTAAGACCAGTGAGGCACACCCAGGGCCTACTTTTAAGGAGGTGCTCATCTTTCTACCTGAGCTGCTGCTAATCCTAGCATTAATTGTGTAGTGCATAGGTTCTACCTGCCTTAAGGCTTAATCCTAAAGGATACTAAAAATATTATTAATGTAAACTTTTAGAGTTAGGGGTTGGCAAACTTTTTCTGTAAAGATCCAGACAGTAAATATTCCAGGCTTTTCGGGTGTGTCATGAAATCTAATTCTTGTTTTGATTTTCTTCAATCATCTGAAAATGTAAAGCCCATTTTTAGCTCACAGCCTGGGTTTGGCCTGCAGGCTACAGTTTGCTGCCCTTAGTCTCCGGAGTTCCTGTAGTCCAGAGAACAATAAAGCATTCAATGGTGTTAGTGGATGATGATAAGTATTATTTATTGTAAGTAATATTTGCACAGCATTAAACATTGTCCGACGTTATATATGTATTATCCCATTTGGCCCTTGAAACAATACAACTGAACTAGGTAAGCCATTTACTGCCATTTGTCCTCATTTCATAGGTAAGTAGGTTGAAGCTCAGGAATGTTCAGTCATTGCAGTAGGTTGCAAAGCCACAAAAACCAGAGGGACACTGATGCCATTCTTTTGATTCCAGAGCTTGGCCTTGA
Organism: Phyllostomus discolor; assembly: GCF_004126475.2. Classification (NCBI taxonomy): domain Eukaryota; kingdom Metazoa; phylum Chordata; class Mammalia; order Chiroptera; family Phyllostomidae; genus Phyllostomus; species Phyllostomus discolor. The sequence continues at coordinate 66,232,751 of NC_040907.2, forward strand.
TCTGCAGCTACTTTGAACTGTCTGTACAACCAAATTAGTCAAAACACTCACAGGGTACTCTAATTTTGAGTCTGAATGTGTTTTGAAATCAAAGCCTTGTACTTAAAAAGCAAACAAGCAGACATTGGATATGGTCTGAATTATGTCAGTGGTATCAGGATAAGAGGGCTGAGTAGACTATTCTGAGGGCTGGGGACACACCACTAAATTCAATGGACACAATTCCTGCTCTAATGAGTAGCTTACAGTCTAATGAAAATCTTTCTAATGATAATGACACAATAGAAGGAAGAGTAGCAGCTAACTAACTGTCATGGATGTCTTTGGAGTTATAATGTTTTGTTACCAATCTACAAAATAGTGCCAGGAAGTAGGTCTTATTTCCTCCATTGTATAAATACTGTAGTAATGATAGCTAACATATGGAACTTACTGTATGGTAGGGAAAAAATGCTCAGAGGAGATAGAACAGGTAGGTGGCCAAGGGGGATTTGAACTTGCGTCTATACAACCTAGAGTCTCAAGGCCTTCCACTGTGTGCTGAAGCAAAACCCTGGGCCACGGGCACTGGACCTTACAAATGCACCTCCACTTTTCAATGCCTGGTGGATTTAAATCACATTTCTTCATCTTAGTATTCTGTCATTTATGAAACCAAGGCAGCCAGAGAGTACTTATTCATTAGTGCTTTCCAGTGTGATGATTGCTGACATGGCACTTCCGGTGTCATATAATACCGTTTTCTAAAGCTTATAACTCTGAGGTAATTGCCTCACGGGTTACAATTTCATCGATGTTCACATGCTGTTGAGGTTGGGCAGTTTTGAGGCTTAGGTATCTATCTCAAGGTTTCGGTGGGCATGGAGTTTACTTTAAAAACACTTAAAAAGCAAGAGTCATTGGGAGTGATGCACTGGTTGGAATTCCTTCTCCCTTTGGCACACTCATTCTGTTTTTACTTGCTTTATCCGAACCAAGGCCACTCAAACCTCTCTCTAGGTGTTATTATTAACATTATTTAACTTGCATGAATGGAGCAAAATTTAAGGCTCAGACTCAAACAACCTTTCTTTAGCTCCTCAGCCAATCATGGCACAGGAGCATAAGGCGGGTTTTGTAGGACATGTAGTTTTTAGTCTTTGGAAATTATGGAAACTTAAGCATGGAGGGAGACCTAGCAGGCTTAATTTTTAAATTTCCCAAGGTTTTTTGTGATTGAGACTTTGCCCCAAAAATCTTTTTTTTTTGCACTTCAAAGGAATACTGAAAAACATGTAAATGGTTTTTCCTTGTAAATACATTTATTTGAAGAATGTCATTATTGCATAAATTAGTTTTTCAAATGATTTCTATTTTTTTAAATGATGAAACCTGTTTTCAATGTGCCATTAAGAAAGCTCAGTGATCACATATAATAACAATGTATTAAAAGCTATACAGGATAGAATCCATTTAAAAAAACCCATAACTCAACAGAATAAAAAAATGACAGACTAGCCATTCATGCAAATTAGCTAACTCACATTTATCAGAGAAAATATTTCATAGCATTAACAACACTGTCATTTAAGAAAAATTAAATGGGGCCCAGAACCACACATTTATTTTTACTGCATCCATTATTCATTTACTTGTGTCTTTTCTTTTTTCTTTTTTGAGTTGTAAGTTTTTAATTCAAAGTTCAGTAGAGGAAGAAGCAGATGATTTTCCCATTTTAGTGACCCTGTGGTTAGCAGCAATAAAGCAACAGGAACAAATCTGGCTTGAAATGTGTCCAAACCCACATCTCCCAGTGTGCACAAAAGGCAAAAAAAGTAAGATGTGCAGCGGATATTAACATGAGTAATCTTGGAAATCTAAATATTAAACATATGTCAAAGATTATCAGATGCACATCCACATGTCCTATAGAGATCTCTTTCATCCGAGGGGCTCCAGCCCATTTCAATGTGCACAGGCTAGTTCTCCAGCCCCAAAGGCCTCATCAAAGCTCAGCACATCCAGTGATGACAGCCCAGTTTTCAGATGGGTGCTTGTGAAGTAATAACTCCTCGGCTCCCACACCTTCCTGAAAGACAGTCTTATTAATCTCTACCCCCACCTGGAGATAACATTATTTAAATCCAAGTTGATTAAATCATTTGCCCAGTAAGCTGCACAGTTCAGGAAATTTCCTGGGGTCTTTGATTTGTGTTCTGATGCTGAAGTCACTGGAACTCGCACTCAACTCTGTCTACAGGGCTTTTATCATAGCAATCCAGAGAAGAATGTTCCAGGTGAGAGGTGGAGAAGTAGTCTTGTCTTACCTCTGTGTGAAGACTGTGACTTAATTCCCTCTGTCCCTTTGTAAACTGTGCTCAAAATACTTGGTACCTTCATCTCTCCAAGCTTTATTCTCCAGGGTGATTTAAGTTATATTTTGGAAGTACTTCGGGTGTAATAGTATAATAGGGAGCCAGTCTAATCTTTTTCTGTGTGTATATTGACCATTGAATAATATTTTATAAAAATCTTAGTATGGTATGACCTTACTTTTTATTAGCCTCAGTTTTATTAGCCTGTAAATTGAGAAAGAAAAGCTGAATCTTACTATTTCAGAATGCCATCATGTTCACAAGACTTTGTAAACTCTAGAGCTTTACATAAACATAGACTATTATCATTACTGTAAGTCACACCCACCAGAAAGAAGCCCCCCGAATGATAACCAGTGACCTGAAATCCAATTTTGTTTTCATTTCTATTCATTCTTGGCAAATGTCACAGATTTGTATAATTTGTAGTCTTTGCTGTGAACGGTGTTACCCTATGCATGCCACTTAGTAGGCAGGCTGAGTGAGGTGGAGATTAAATTTTTACCTTTGTGCTCCTGCTCTCCCAAGGAGTCAGGCACCTAGTAGGTGTTCAGCAAAGGTGTTCTGAATTAAACTGAATTGTGTAGAAGGGAGAGTGGCTTCGAGTGAACCAGGCAAGTGAGTACAAGATAAACTGCCAGTTTGGTCGAACCTGTCCAGGGAGGTCATGTGATCGGGGTCCAGGCACTGCTTGAGAAGCAGAGGAACCAGCCATTCTCTGAGGAGGATCAGAACAGTCGTGATGGGGAGTTGGTCCTATGCCCTGCCCTCCTTCTGCCTCTGATACCTTTTTTCACCTTCTCTCCCATCTTTTACCACTTGGAGAAAGAGAACCCACTCAGTGTTTTCTTCTTTCACTTACAGGCCTGTTCTCATTCTGTGAGGTAGAGGAAGCTTAGATCCTTTGGGCAACAGCACGGATTCTTCAGCTCTGTTCTCTAAAAGACAGGAACTCTCTAAAAGACAGTCTGCAGATTTTGTCACTGGGTGGGAGTTTGAGGGGAGGGGATGGAACTTTAGGGAAAGATCTTAAATATGTCAGCACACAATTTTGCATGGAAGATTTGCTTACTGAATTTGTCTTTAAACCAACATGTCTGTTTTGTTCATTAAAGTAAAACATCATTCATAGTAAGAATAATTGCCCTATTAATGTGTCTCCTTTGACCTAGAGAATTTTAGACCACTTGGAAAATAAAGTGTATTCTCAAGTTCTTTGACTTGCTTTTGCATGTGTGTTCTTAACTACTATGACTTGATTTTCTCCAAACACATTTGATACTCACCCTTACCTTTGCAACAGAAACTATTATTATCAACTAAGGAATCTCAAAACTGAACACACTCTTTCCTTTCAAAAACACAGGGTCAAATGAGGGGTGTGGCTTATTTGCCATTGTCTGGGTTATGGAGGGTACAGTTATGCTCAGCCTGCTCTCCTCTTTTCCTGCCTGCTTATCTTCCTTCCATCTTTATCTTTAACCTACATCTCATAAGCTGAGTGTGCAAGACTACTAGTCCCTTTGAGCATCGTGTACCCTAGTAAAGACGCACACATATCCCAGGGGTACAGCTGCTGTCGCCTGGGGCCTCTCTCTCTGGATGAAGGGGGAATTGTGCTCTGAAAAAAAAAGGCCTGACTGCAAAAATCACATTTTAGCTGCTTAGTAATAATTCCCTTTTCATTCTCTCCTTAGCCATTTTCTCAAGATACATAGAAAGCTTTGCTTTTGGTTCTAGGCTACAAGGAATTGAAGAAAGAAGAGAGGACTTGCCGAAGATGTGGATTTGGGGTCATTGAGATAAAACATTATTGTTTAGCTTATTTAGGCCAGATGATCAAAAACTAATGAAAGCTGCTGATTGTGATGGCAGACCAGCCCTCAAACACTTGTTTACTGTCTCACCTCAATTTTAGAGTGAAATATTAAATGGGAAAAGAATGACTGTGTCTAGAATAAACTCTAGTGACTTACATGTTCACATTTTTAGAGAATGGAGTACGTTTAAATGAAAATGTTTAGAAAATGTTGACTTAAATATGTCACACTCAACTCCTAAGTGATCAAGGCTTCGTGTCTGTTTATACTGAGTAACTGTTTAATAAGACGAGTCACTTGTCATTTGCATACATGTGTACATATATTTTACTGGAATCAGCTGAACTGGTAAACTCAGTAAATTGAAAAGTCAACAGGTTCATTGCTGTTTAGTTTATTAAAAATATGTTTAATTCTTTAGAGACACCATGTGAAGAATACCATGGCCAGCTAGAAGCATGCATATTTGTGCTTGGGGCCTGATTTCTGTAATGCAGGTATTTCAAAACTATTATTTGGAACTAATGAGCAGCTATAGTTGGATTAGATTCTCAGAATCATAGGAGTTGGGAAGGGTATGAAAGATCATCTAGTCCAGTGTTTTTCAGATTCTCCTGGTCCTTATTCCAGACCTTTTGAATTTGAATCTTCATGAGTGGGGCCTCAGAAACTGTGTTTGTTTAAAATGTGGTGTTTTTTATCATCAGGAAAGTGTGAAACAGACTTAGTGCAGTGGCTCTCAGCCCTGAATGTGTATCAGAATTGTTTGTAGAGGTTGTTGAAAACGCAGAAGTTTAGGTAGTGGGCACCATTCTCTTACAAATTCTAACTCTACTTTATGCATTTACATTCTTTAAAATTTTTTATTAGTTATTTAAAAAATTTTATTATTATTTCTTATATTACCATTTTACCCTCTTAGGCCCACACCTCCCCACACCCTGCCCACCCCAAGCTTCACAGGCAATGCCAAGGCAGATTTGGGAATTAGGGATCTAGTCTGACTTCCGACATTCTGCTTAAATATTCAGATTCAAAAGCCAGCCATTCCCTTGTTAGAAGGCTCATAATTTTAGATACTACTTTCATTTACTGGATCACCAGTCTCTGTTTGTCCTCTAGTAAAACAGAATAATTATTTCAAATGTATATCCCATAGAAGGTCTTTAGTAAGTGTCAGGTCTGTTCCTTTGTCCTTCAGGTATGACAGATCCCATTGTTGACCCATTCCTTGACAAGTGGTAACTTCATAAATTGTCTCTTTTTTATACAGAACATTTCCACTTTAAGAAAAAATGTTTTATTCATTAATTTTGTTTTAGATAGAGGGGAAGGGAAGGAGCGAGAGAGAGAGAGAGAGAAACGTCAGTGTGTGGTTGCCTCTTGTGCACCCTTCTACTGGGCCCGCAACCCAGGCATGTGCCCTGACCAGGAATTGAACCAGCAACTCTTTGGATTGCAGGCCGGCACTCAATCCATACCAGCCAGGGCAGAACATTTTCACTTTTAAGAGCACTCTTTGTGGTTATCATATTTTTAGAATTTTCATTACCTAAATCTAGATGTGCCATAACATCTTTATTAAAATTAATGTATTCCACAAATATTATTGAGCACCCCCTATATGTCAAACTCTGCTTTAGATACAAGGAGTCCCGCAATGACCAGAATTAAACCCAGGGCAGATTGGCTTTAAATAAACCCAATGGGGATACAATTCTGATGTCATTATTTCAGTAATCCAGCCCACAGACTATATTGGCTATTGTGAAAACCATGTCACACTGTTTGTTTACTCTAGTTTAGAATTTAACTAAGACCTCAGGACTTCATATAACTATTATTATTATCACCACCATTACTATAGTAAGCATTATGAAAGATGACTTTTGGGTAGTGATATACAGTTTAAAAATTCTTTCTATATCCCCAATTCTCACAGCAGCTCTGGAACTTGTATTATAATTTCTAATTTATGGATAGAAAAACCAAGGCTCAGATAAGTTTAGGGCATTCCTTGAAATGCATATGCAATATTCAGTCAAGCTAAGACTTGAACTTAAGCTTTCTGACTCCAAATCTGGAGCATTTTCTATTGCCTGGTGATGCCATAAATGGGGGCTTCCCTGACTGTATAGCAAGTGGGACAAAGTAGGGCAGGGCATTCCTTTCTTCTATTTAGTTACGTGTGACTATCTCTGACCCTTTATTCCGGCCTCTTGAGCTCTTTCTCTTTGTCCTTATCCAAGTTATTACAAACTTTGAACAAGACACAACCAAGGAAAGAACACACTGGCATATTTTGGGGAGGTCTTTCTCCAGATTAGTAATAAGACAATAATTAACACATTGGTAACCATTTTTCAAGCAGCTAGAATTTGATGTACCTGTGCCATCATTCTGCTCACATGTCTCCATCTTGACATTCATAGAAATCATGAAAGCCTTAGCTAAATGTCTTGCTGAAGTCCTGATAGGTTATGTCTATGGAATTCTCCTGATCCACCAAAGAGGAAATGGTGGCCTTTTAGCTGACTGGAGCATTTTAACTGTCCCACAAATCAAGTTACTTTATTAATCAAAAGAAAACTCTCAAGGTGTTGTGTTATTGCAGTTGCTTTTTTTAGAGTTAAACAACTCTATTTTATTTAAAAAATTTTTTATTATCATTGTTATTCTATTACAGTTGTCCCAATTTTTGCCTCTTTGCCTTCCACCTTCCAGAAACCTCCCCCCTCTGACAGTCAATTCCCACACCATTGTCCATGTCCGTGGGCCATTCATACATGTTCTTTGACTAGTCCCTTCCCCTTCACACCCCATTATCCTCCTCTCTCTTCCCTTCTGGATGCTGTCAGTCTGTTCCATGTTTCCATGCCTCTGGTTCTATTTTGTGTGTTAGTTTATTTCATTCATTAGATTCCTCTTTTAAGTGTTCTTTTAAATCTTGGAAGGGCCCTGTAAGAATCCCATCCTGTAAGACCCAGCTTGGATGTCACCTTCTCTGGGAAGCCTTTTTTGATGCCCAGACAGATGTAGCAATGCTTGTTGCTCCTTCCCAGCACATTGGTCATTTCTCTGGTGTCACACTTTCCGTGTGACCTTATTGTCATTTATGTTTTCTTTTCACTTTCACTATTTGAACTTCTTGAGGGCAAAGACTGAATTTTATTCACCTTTGAAGTCTTCCAGAGTATCTACTATAGATACTCGTATCTTGCATAGTGGTGTACACAAGAATCACAATAAGTTTAAGAATGAATGAATGTGTGGTTGAATATGTATACAAGCATGATATAAAGTTTTTTAATGAAGTTTTTATTAGATAAACAACATTAAAAAGAATCCCCTTTCAATTTCTTTTGGAGTTTGGAACTTCTTATTGAAGATATTTAGGAACAATGGACAAAGGCTGATCAAGAGAATCCAACATTCACCTATTCCTTGAAAAAGAAGAATTAATCCTTCACACCCACCCCAGAGTGGCTGTAGTCTTAAGATTAATCTTAATTCTCATTGTAGCCTATAAAACAAAACTAATTGCAGAATTCAAAGCTTTAGAGGATTTTTAGGTGGCTTGATGGGAAAGCATTGAAATAAATACAAACATTTAGATAAAACAACCATTTTAATAGTATTAACTCTGCCAATTAATGATAATGGAAGAGCTGTCCAATTAGCTAAATCGCTAATAGTTTTATCAAGCAGAGGTTGGTAATTTAAAACAAACAAATTCTTTCTAATTTTATCCACTCGCACACCAAGATATTTAAAGGATAACAGGGGATCCAACACAGAGTATCGCCCAAGAAGAGCTATATTTAAATCTCCTAATGGCTACAGCATAGAGTTACTCCAATTAGTCAGAAAACACAAGCAGTTAGTAAGTTCTTTTAAGCCTCCATAATTTGGGGTAAAAATAAATGAGATATAACAAAGGTGCTGCTTGCAATCATTAGCATTATTATTCTGGTATATTTGGAAGATGGAGAGTGCCGTGAGACAGTGAGGGGTATAAATTTAACTCACCACATCCATCAACTGTGATTGCTTTGCACTCACGATCTGCTTCACACCCGAGCATTTCAGGGGTGGTTTCCATGGGGGTCATTGCTCAACACCCCTTTTCAGAGCACAAGGTCAGGCAGAAGTTCACACACTCAGTGCCACACCAAAATCAGGACTTTCCTTGTCAAACCTCCATAGAGAATTCAGATACCTAACTGGATAATTCAGGAAAATCCTCTTAGGACCAGAATTATGTTCACATTTCTTACAATCCCTATTTTATTTTTCTCAAGAGAATAAATTTTCAAAAACATCTGTGTTGTCTGGATCTGTGAACTTCATCAATAGAGATCTGGTCAGTTAAGGACAAATAGCAAATGATGGACTGAAAAGTCCATCTTCTGCGTGAGCACAAGATCACCTCTTTAAATTTCAGAATAAATGATGCTGTTTATCCCACATTAGGGTACTGCCAATCAAGCACTGGGTTCAGGTGAACAAGCTATTAAGGAAAAAGAACAAAATGGAAATCATTTCCAAAGTGTTGTTTCTATCAGTATCATCAGGAAAGAAGTATTCTGTGGCTATAATAACAACTACAGTTTATTGAGCTACTTACTAGCTTCCTCCTAGCAAACTGGGCATTATCCCTGTTGTCTAGATGAGTTACTGAGGCTTGCAGGTTGACGTTACTTGCCCACCCTAAGAAGTCTTAGAGCCAGGATTCAGAGTTAGGGTTCTCTAACTGCAAAGACCTCGCTCTTTGCCTAGACTTGTATACTGCCGTCCTGGTCCCAGAGGCTGGCATGCTGTCAGTGTTCAGTGTATATTGCAGGAGGATGTGTGTTCCAGTGGTACAGAGAACAAATACCCGTGGACAGCCCTGTAGGGTAAATACAGAATGAACTGGACCCAGCTGGGCGTTTGCATAAAAGTGCCTCACCAGAGTTCCCAGCTGCTCTGGCAGAGCGCCCAGGCACTGCCCCAGAGCCCAAACCGGATGCTCTTCGAGATGCCTCTGGTTTTCATTTTCCCAGCCTTGCCATCCACAACAAGTGGGCTGGGGGCTGACCTCCCCACCTGCCTGCTTCTTGTGAGACATTGCAGGTTGTAGATATTAAAGGGATTAATGATATCAATATCTTGGAATCAAGAGGTAACTTTAAACTGTTAAAAGGCTTGTCAAATCCATTGTAGAACCAATTTTCAACAAGGATTATTACATAGGAAGTTGTCAGTGATATAAGCCACGTGGAACTTGCATTTACCAAGACAGAAGAACAAAGGCTAATTGAAAGATTTAAATGTGGTTCAGTTTTAGGGCTGAGGGCAAAATGGGCTGAAAGAACACTTACTAACCCAGACACCTAAGCAGGGAAACCAACCTGAATAAGGCCTGATCAATGTTAGGTAGCAGTCTTAATTTCTCTCTCTTTACATTCTCTACAGTTTCGTTTAGGTCATTTTAAGTACATTTTTTTTCTTTTAGGGAGAAAATATTGGCTCTGTTACTTAGCAGCTATGAGAGCATGGACTATTTTTTTTTTTTTTAAAAACACCTGAAGTACAGGTCTCGTGGACAAAGGGATCTTTCAGATTGTAGATACTCAATGAGCAGATTTTTTCTTTCTAATTCTACTATTCTTTACTACTTGCAGAAAAGTCTAACTGATAAGTGGAACTGGTCCTTAGCAGAACTGGTACATTAGTTTGAGAAAGAACAAGAAAAAAACAACTGAACAGTACTAAGACAATTGATTTGGCTTTTGGTCCCAGCGATTTGACAACAAATTCTGCTGGCCATCAGCTGAGTGTGGGGGTAAAATGCTGGCTCAGGACTCAGGATTCTTGGGCTTTTTCCCACTTTAGCCACTATCTTGTGTCTGGTTTTCTGAGAAGCAACTCTATTATGGAGACTGCTACATAGGAGATTCACTGGGGAGTAGTCTCAGCAATACCTGTGAGAGGTTGAGGGCCAGAGGATTAGTCAGGAAAGATGAAATGTGATGGAGCTGTAACAAAGTCCTCAGCAGATCCTAAAGGGAACCCTGGAGCTGGGGCAGCCTTTCAGAACTGTCACGAATTAAGGCAAAGGCATCAGGCCTTTGAACCATTGCACTGACCAGTCACTGCCCCAGAGCGGGGTTCGTAATCCTAGGAGGGGGCAGTGCTTATAGAGGGCCTCAGCTGGGAACCATCCACCTGTAGCACTTCTCACAGCTGGAAAAGTGGGTGCCTTCAGGAGAAGGGTGGAGGGGTCTGGGCAGGTCATCACAGCACTGGCTATTGCTAGTGGAGGGGTAAGGCATGGCAGTTTTTGGTCCTCCATGTCCCTAAATCAAACAGTGCTTTCTACCAATATGTACAAATATCTACTTTGTGAATGCGGTTTCCTTTGCATGGAAGGCCTTCCCCTTACTCAGAGCTACCTGATGAATTAATATATCAGAATTCTGATAAAAGTCCTTTAAAAAGACATTAACTATAAGGCACACACATACACTATCATCCGTATGTCTGTGCCATCACAACATTTCATACACACTTCTCCCAGGACTTACTTCACTGCAATAAAATTACCGTGGTCAGGGAACCTTATTTATCTTTGTATGTTTTTTTCCCCCAACATAAAACTTCAGGAACAAGTCATTATTCAAAGTCAGTTCTGTCTAATAGCTTACCCTATTTATGTCTTCTTCTTTTGTTGACTATTTGCATAGTTTATTCCTTTTATTTTTTCACTTTCAATTCTTCTGCATTATTATATTTTAGAGGTCTTCAGTAAATGCCATTTAATTGAAATAAACTTTGTTATACAGCCTGATAATTTTTGTATTTTTACTGGAGCGTTTAGGACATTTATACTTAATGTAATCACTGATGTATTTAAGTTAAAATCTATCATCTTAATTTGTGCTTTTTATTTGATTCACCAGATCTATGTCTCTATTCTCATTCCTCTTGACTTCTTTTGGATTTATTTTTTTCTTTACCATCTGTTTTTTCCTCTTTATTGGTTTGGAGATCATATACTTTTCCTTATTCTTTTAGTAGCTGCTTTACAACTTACCACAATCACCCTTCAATTAGCAAAGTCTAAAGATAATCAACACTTACTCTCCTTCTGGAATAAATACAAGTACCTCAAAATAACTAAACTAAATTTTTCCTTTCTCCCCAACTCAGAGTTGACAATCTATAGTTGCCTTAACTTTTAGTTCTCTAGATTTAAAAACTCTGTTAAGACATTCATATTATAATTTCTAAGGTCAATGTTTATGTTTACCCACATATTTACTAGTTTTTTAGTTCTTTAATTCTTTTTACATCTACAATACTTTAGTCTAGTCTACTAGTTGTGAATTCTTTTAGTTTTTGTTCATCTGAAAATTTCTATTTTTCTTTTGTGCTTGAAGGATATTTTGCTGAAGATAAAATTGTATGGTAGTTTTTATTTTCCATAAAAACATTGAAAACATATTTCTACTTTTCTTTGACTTTTATTTTTGCCTTTGAGAAATTTAACTATTGCTCTTTTAAGGTACATCTGTCTTTTTTCTCTAGCTGTTGAAAAAACAGGGTCCAGCATAAGTAACACCTGCTTGAGTGTGGTTGGTAGGGTACATGGATGTCTTGCACAACAAGATGGACAGCAATCTGAACATTTCACCTAAAATTTCATATGGTGTGCTTGAATGTGATATTGTTGTGTTATGAAATTACATGCTTATGATTTTGTAATCAAAGATTTTGTAATAAAAAAGGGGCATTATTTGTGCTGGACCCTAATTTTCCCCTTTAGTTTTCTGTAGCTTTACAATGACATCTTAACATATATTTCTTTTTTTTTCTTTATCCTATTTGGGATTCTTAGGTTTTGCTAATCTGTCCTGGAAAATTTTGTTATTCAGCTATAACATTTTTAATATTGTTTTTCCCCATTTCTCATTCTTGCTTTTGTCTCTAAATCTCCAGTTAAACACATCAGACCCTTTCAATATATTCATTATCTCATCATCCTTTTTATATTTTTTCATGTTCTTGTCTCTTTGTGCTATATTATAGATGGTTTATTCTGACCTATTTTCCTGTTCAATAATTCTCTCTTTATCTATGTCTAAGTTATAATTAAACTTATTCAATCAATTCTGAATTCATTATTGTATTTTTCTTTTTCAAAATTGTTACTTCCTCCTACCCCACCCCTACTTTTTCCTGAAATTTCAGGTTTGGGTTTCCTTTTTTCTTTGACTTGCTGGGTGAAGCTGTTTCACAGTATAAATCAGATAATTACAACATATGAAGTCTTTGTTGGTCTGATTCTATCATCTTGATATTTTGATTAGTTCTTGCTTGTGGTTTCTTATTTTCTGTGTGCCTCATTTCCTTTGACTGTGTTCTGTGCAATGTATTTGATACGTTTAGAAATAGTAAGAGCAGTAAGAGTTGTAGGTGGTGAGAGTCCTAAACTTTGGTAGACTTCTGAAAGCCAGTGCAGTTTCACAGCTACTTCTTCCTAATGCGAAAATGGCCTTAGGGGAAAAAGACTTGAATACAGGACTTTAATTTTCTCCTGGATTTTTACTGGGAAACGTCTCAATCTTTGGTGATTTTGGAAGGTTTGGATTTTTTAAAAGATAATTCTACCAATTTTATTTTACTTTTTCTCCACAGAATGTTAAGTCTGAGATAACTAGTCTACTATTATAAGAAGTAGAATTCTATTTTTGCATTTTAGTTTTTTGTACAGTTCTGGGCACTCAATATTTGCTGAATAATTGCTACGTGAATGGTCATGGGCACTGGAATCAAGTTATATAAGTTATGGTTTCTGTCTTCAAGGGCTTTTTCATTTATGAGGTAAGTAAAAAAAATATGCACAAAAACCCCTATACATAAATACTACTTTGGATGATATACAGTAAATGCTAGGCTTCTATACTTTTCTAGTGGTAGTGTAATTTAGTATATGTCTTTGGAGAAAAAATTATCAAAATTAAATGTGTGTACATACCCTTTGGCTAAATAATTCCACATCTAAGTATTTTTCTGATGTATACTCTGTATATACTTGTGTAAGTGTTCATATATATATATGTACATGTGAATATTCATTGATAGCAGAATATTTGTAATAAAAAGACTAGAAATATCTAAATATAGACTTCTGGTCAAGATGCTGGCATAGGTAGATACACTTTGCCTCCTTGCATAACCAAAAGAAGAACAACAAATTTAAAAACAAAAAATAACCAGAACTGCCAGAAAATTGAACTGTATGGAAGTGTGACAACCAAGGAGTTAAAGAAGAAATATTCATTCAGATTGATAGGCAAGACAGAGAGCCGAAGTGGTAGCTGGCAGATTGGGTGCTCCCACATTTGCGTGCGGATAACCCGGGATGAACAACTGGGGAGTGAGACAGACCATGAAATCTAGGGTTCCAGCATGGGGAAAAAAGCCTCAGAACCTCTGACTGAAAAACTGTGTGGGGGTTGCAGTGGTGGGAAAACTCTCAGCCTCACAAGAGAGTTTGTTGGAGAGACCTGCAGGTCATAAAACATACAAAAACCCACCCACCCAGAATCAGCACCAGAAGGGTCCAATTTGCTTGTGGGTATCAGAGGAAGTGACTGAAAGCTGACTGAGAGCTGAGAAAGAGGCATTGTTCCCTCTTGGACCCCTCCCCCACATATAGCATCACAACTCAGTGATGTGGATTGCTCTGCCCTGGTGAATACCTAAGGCTTTGCCCCTTAACTACATAACAAGCATGCTAAAACAAAAAAAAAATATGGCCCAAATGAAAGAACAGATGAAAGCTCCAGAACAAATATAACTAAGCAATGAAGGGATAGCCAACCTATCAGATGCACAGTTCAAAACACTAGTAATCAGGATGCTCACAGAAATTGTTGAGTATGGTCACAAAATAGCAGGAAAAGTGAAAGCTATGCAAACTGAAATAAAGGAAAATGTACAGGGAGCCAACAGTGACAGGAAGGAAACTGGGACTCAAATCAATGATTTGAACAAGAAAAAAGAAATAAACATTCAACCAGAACAGAATGAAGAAACAAGAATTCAAAAAAAAAAATGAGGAGAGGCTTAGGAATCTCCAGGACAACTTTAAACATTCCGATATCCAAATTATAGAGGTGCCAGAAGAAGAAGAAGAAGAAAAGCAAGAAATTGAAAACTTATTTGAACAAATAATGAAGGAGAACTTCCCTAATCTGGCAAGGGAAATAGACTTCCAGGAAGTCCAGAAAGCTCAGAGAGTCCCAAAGAAGATGGACCCAAGGACGCACACACCAAGGCACATCATGATTACCTTAGCCAAGATTAAACATAAGGAGAGAATCTTAAAAGCAGCAAGAGAAAAGGAGACAGTTACCTACATTGGAGTACCCATAAGACTATTAGCTGATTTCTCAAAATAAACCTTGCAGGCAAGAAAGGGCTGGAAAGATGTTATTCAAAGTCATGAAAGGGAAGGACCTCCATCCAAGATTACTCTATCCAGCAAAGCTTTAATTTAGAATGGAAGGGCAAATAAAGTGCTTCCCATATAAGTTCAAGTTAAAGGAGTTATCATCACCAAGCCCTCATTATATAAAATCTTAAAGGGACTCATCTAAGAAAAAGATAAAAAATATGAACAATTAATGACAACAAACTCACAACTATCAACAACTGAACATTAAAAACAAAAACAAAAGCAAAAATGAACTAAGCAAACAACTAGAATAGGAACAGATTCACAGAAATGGAGATCACATGGAGGGTTATCAGTAGGGAGGAGGTGGGGGGAGAATGAGGGAAAGGTACAGTAAATAAGAAGCATAAGTGGCAGGTATAAAATAGACAGGGGGAGGTTAAGAATAGCATGGGAAGTGGAGAAGCCAAAGAACTTACATGTATGACCCATGGACATGAACTAAGGCAGGGGAATGCTGGTGAGAGGAGAGGTACAGGGCAGAGGGGAATAAAGCAGAGAAAAAAATGGGACAACTGTAATAGCATAATTAATAAAATAAAAAAGATTAAAAAAGAAATATCTAAATATAAACAGGGTATTGGGTAAATGATTTATAATATATCATGTAATGGAATGCTACTTTCATATGTAGCCATGAAAAAGAATGGGAAAATATTTGTATGTATTGTTATGGAGCAATGTCTACGGCATGCTTACATGAAAACAAAGAAACAAGCATGAAGCATGTGAGCATACATCATATGCTACACACACACGTTTGCTTAGGAATGTATCGAGTGTCTCTGAAAGGCTCCACATGGACAGTGTTATATCTGAAGAGAAAAACTAGGTTTGGAGTACAGGGGTAGGAAAACTTTTCACTGGGTACTTCTGTGTTCATTCTATTATATTATATTATTTTATTTTACCATGTGTATGTTTTTCATCATTACATTAAAAAACATGCTAGGAAAGTAGTATATTAGAAGGCACACCATACTGGTGATTGATTGACCTGTACTGTAGTTTGGTTTGTTCTGACAAAGTCCTGTGACCTTTCTAGAACTCAGTGTGTCCCTCTGTGAAATGCTGACCTAGATAACCTCTCAGGCTTTAGCATTCCCCAGTTTCATGTACTAACATAGAGATACCTTGATACAAAAGTACTTCAATCAGGCAGTATTTTTGAAGATAATTTGGCAAATGAAAATATTAGTATTAGATGAAGCTATTTGTTGCTGAAAATGCTAACTTCCTTTCAGTGTTCCTTCAAGTATTAACATGTGCTTTCCTAAGGCAAACCAAAACAATTGATTTGTTTGGATTCACAGTTTGAAACTGTGATTTTTAATATAACCTCACATTTGAAATATTTTAGGCCTGTTTTTCTTTAAGTTTGGGTAGGCTTAAGTCTCTGACAGATTGACCAAATCTTATTACCCTCTATTTACTGTACAATGAAAGCTTATTTCATAAGTGTTTCCACATTTTACACTCATATAGATCTAGGAGGGCAAAACATTTAATTAAATGGACTATGCATGCCATCTCATTTCCTGGCTGGTCATCTATATCAATGAAAACAGCAGCATCCACCCCAAGTCTATGGCTCTGAATCTTAAAAAAAAAGAATTATTTAGGTAAATCTAAACTATGCTCAGACTAATGATTTAAAATGGCTTTTACTTACAAAAACAATTCAAATTAATTTTCAAAAGTTCAAACAATAGAGAAGCATATAAAGAAAGAATTGAAAATTGTCCCTACCCCAGTCCCACTCTTCAGAGGTAAACACTGAGTATGGCATGTATTTCCTTACACACACACACACACACGCATGCACACACACACATGCACACGCAGAGTTTGCTTTTACAATAGTGGGATTATCCTGGACATGCTGTTTTACAATTTGTTTTTGTGCTCAACCATATATTGTACTTGGGGTACATGCAGCCCTATCTCATTCTTTAAAGGGCTGTAAACTATTCAATTACACAGATGTACCATGATTTATTTACACTTTTTCTAGTAAAAGGCATCTAGAGTCAGTTTCCATTTATATGCTGTGAGAAGTCTATGCATTAGACTTAGACACTTGGCTAGAATTTTTGTAGAATATGTTTCTAGAACTGGGGTTTTAGATTACATGGTGCTTCTATGTGCTATTGGAAGCACTTTATAAAATCAACTTTTGTATTCCCATAATAATACAGATACTATTACTATCTCCATTTTGCAGATGATAAGTTTGGGCTCAGAGGGTAAGTAAGTTGCTCAAGGCCCCACAGTTGTATGTGGCAAAGTCGTGGTTAAGGACTGGAACCCAGGCGCTCTGACTGCGGAGTCTGGGCTGGCTCCTGCTCTCTGCTGCCTCACAGGGGAGGTATACTATTTGGAATTTTGACAAACACTCAACTCGCCCTCCAAAAAGACAGTATTTATTTATACTTACACCAACTAAATTTCACAGTGTACTCATTTCCACATTGACTTACCAGGTACTATGTTCTTACTTTAAAACCTTTTGCCAACTTGTGGTTGGAAAAATAGTATCATATTATTTTTTAATTCATAATTAATGTATTATTAACATTTGTGGTACTTACATTTTATAAGACCTTTACTGTAATAAAATACATAAAAGACTTCTTCATCGTTTCCAGATTATCATCCAAGAGCAGTGAGGCCCACACACAGCTTCTTCAGGGAACACTGACAGTATGGTGTGCACATGGCTTCCATGTTTGTAGTGGTTCCAAAGTTTTTTTTTTCCTGAGGTTAATTTCTTCTTTTCTTTTGGATAAACTTCTCACAGAGGACCTGGGTGAGCAGAAGGCTTTAAAAAATTATAGCCCAAACTATAGCTTGAGCAATCCAGGAACTCATTTATAACGTGATCTTTAGTTTCACATAACATAATTTGTGAAAGGGTGTGCCCAGAACAGTCAGGAAAAGCAAAACAGCATTTTAACAGTGAGGGATTTAGCAGGAAGATCTGACCCAACACGTAGAAACTCTTTTCAAGGTTCAATCAAGTTTATTCTCATCACATTCCTCTGGAATGCCCAACGGGCACACGCTTTGTCAATGAAAATTATTTTCCATCTCATTGATGTTTTGTTTGGCAAGGAACATTTCTTTGAACAATTTATTATTAATTATCTATGATTTTTCATTTCTGACAGTGTTATCACCAACTGCATATTTATAAAAGAGCCTAACTTCAACCTATATTCAGTTTTAATCTGTTTGCTTCTTGAGAAGGTAATTGGAAAAAATATGCCAATTTTTCCAGTTGTATATGCAACCAAATTTCAGAGCTTCAATATCAGATTCACACAGAAAAATGCGAATCCTCCCATCCTTTCTGTTTTGTGAAACCAAATTCTTATGCACCCTCCTTACCAGTCATGTCTTTCAGTTTTGTTCCTCTCTTTGAGGCTTGTAACTTCTCTGTTTCTGGCTATTTGGTTTGCCTTGTAGCAATCCAAATAGGAACACCGCCACCTTGCATGAATGGGGTCCTGCCTCCCAGACAAATAACTCACCGTGGCTCTAAGATTGTGTCTTCCCATAGGTGTTCGCCCAAATTGTTTTGATCAAACCACCTGCTACCTAGGTGTGTTAAGAATACATTCGGGGCTAGAGGAAGGTGTTTAGCAATGTTGGGCAGTGCAGCCTGTGGTCTCCGGAGAGTATTTCGCTGGGCTTTCTTTTAATGTTGTTTATACCTGGCCGTTGATTTCCTTTACCAAGAACTGCCAATTTGGTGGAATTAGCTCCACCTTTCAAGTAACCCTACCCACTTCCCAACCAGGCAGCAGGCAAAGGAGTGAGCTTGGTGGTTGGAGAAATGGCCATACTAGCATTGCAGCACAGTGGCTCTCAAAGAGCAGCAGCGTCGGCATTACCTGAGGGCTTGGTGGAAATGTGAATCCCTTGCCCTACCCTACGTCTTCTGGTGATTTGGCAGGCCAAAAACTTTGAGTCACTGCTCTAGCTTAATATGTAAGAATCTTCCACTTTATCATTTGTTTTACGCCTCTACATTAATGGCCCTCTTTACCCCTATAACATTTTCTCAATCATGAATTCACTTTTTTAAAAATGATTTTATGTATTTATAATCAGAGAAAGGGGCAGGGATGGAAAAAGAGAGAAACATCAATGTGTCATTGCCTCTTGCCTGCCCTCCCACTAGGGACCTGGCCTGCAACCCAGCAACTCAGGCATGTGCCCTGACTGGGAGTCAAACCAGAGACCCTTGGGTTTGCAAGTCAGCCCTCAATCTGCTGAGCCATACCAGCTGGGGGCTGAATTCACTTTCTAAATGTTTTTGAGCTGTTCTGTGGAGAGAGGCTCACCCTGCCCAGCAGTGTACTGGCAAATACTTAACAACAGGCTTGAGAGAAGGGCAACTTAATGTACAGCTTTTTGCAATTTCTGAGGTATAAATCAGCCACAATGGCCCATTTTAACATAATCACATATTACTGAACATGGAGTTAAGAAGAGATGTGCGTGATTGCTTTTGAGAGTGGGTGTAAGCTTGTTCCAACACCATCCCTGGAGATGCCAATGATCCTACAGATGCTGGCTCAAATTTAAATTGGTGGGAATTTAGATTGGGTTTACATGCAAAATTGAAGTCCTTATTTGCAGGCCATTTGTTGAATCATTGAATACTTTTGATGATTAAGGTGCCTGAAATATTCAGTTGATATTCTTTAAGATCACTGGCAATATTCAAAATCAGCTTACAAATGATACTTTGGGAATAAAACACACATAATAGAGTAAAACTCACACCTATATTTTCTACATTTCCTATGCATTTCTTGTCAGAATCTTGTGTTTGCTAGACAGTGAGCCCTACTACAACACTGACCTTGTCTTTTTAAAAATTTAATCTTCTTGTATTTTTTCCTACTACCATTTAGTCCCCTTATTCTTCACCATCTATTTTACTTACACTTAGGATTGTCCAAAAACTGTTTGTTAAATTAATAAATTAGTCATTATATTAGTTTATCAGGGCTGCCATACCCAAATTCCATAGAGTGGGTGGCTTAAACAACGAACATTTATTTTCTTGTAATTCTGGAGGCAAGAAGTGCAAGATCCAGGTGTCAGCAGGTTTCATTTCTTCTGAGGCCGCTGTCTTTGGCTTGACAGATGGCTGCCTTCTTGCCGTGTCCTTGCGTGGTTGTCCCTCTGCCTGGTGTCTCTTCTTATAAGGACACCAGCCGCATGGGGTTAGAGCCTATCCTAACAGCTTCACTTAACGTAATTACCTCTTTAAAGACTTTCCCTCCAAGTACAGTTACATTCTGAGGTACTGGAAATTAGGACTTCAACCTATAAATTTGGGGGGATACAATTTAGTTCATGGCAGTAATAGTCAAAGTTTCTTCATCTTCAGGTTCTAATAGCACAATGGAAAAAAAGCAAGACATCTGATGTAGATTTGGAGTGTATCAGTGATGTGCTTCTGTGTTTGCCTTGATGTGAGAACCCTTGATTACGAAGTAGATACAATCTCATCTAAGAAATGACAAACTAATCTTATACATTGAATAAAGTCCCTCCCACCTCTCCCCTTGTCTTACACTGCTTATCACTGGCACGTGAGCTTTTGTTCCTGCAAATTAGTTAGAAGAACAGGAGAGATGGAAATGTAATTAGCTTGCATATACAGAAAAATAAGATACTGGAACTTAATTCTATACACATCACTGTAAAAATAAGGTGTGGGAACTTTATCCCAGCACACACTTTCATGCAAAGGAAGGTACCCCTGAGGAGGTTCAACTGCCAAATCAAATCTTAGCCTCTCACATGTCTGAGATTTTTGATGTGATGACTCTGAGAACATTAGGGAAGAAGTTCAAAGCGTGAAAAGTCTAAGAAGACTTTGGGGTGTCTCTTTGCTGCAGAAGGGTGGGCTGTAAAGGGCTGAAACTTTCTTCGTTGAAAAATGGCTCCACTCTCGTGAGAAAGCTGTCCAACTGTGAAGAGAATAACATCCCACCCGAAGTCCCGCTTCTGTTTTTTTAAAAACGTTTTTCATCAGCATTCTGTCATCTTACACCCTGTGGTGACATGAGTAAATCATAACACAGTGTCTTAATTTTACACCAGACTTTCTGTTAGGTTAGGTGTAATTTTTTAGTTACCATTTGGGATCATGATCAGACTTTAAAAAATTATTTATTTTGTTGTTTTCTAAGTTGAGGTTCTCTTCCGATCAGTAAACTTTCCTTTAGAAATCCTCAAAATAATTTCAACATGCCTTGAGGGCATATGTTCTTGTACTGTAATGGCACGGCTAGGTGGTTCTTGGCGATCAGCCTGGCACGGTGAGACATGCTGGTATTACACAATCACACACATCCTGGTGTATGTCTCATTACGTAATGGTTCTCCTTCAAAGATGCTGCTGAAAGCGATTACGTAAGTCGTATTCGCTTCATGGGGAGTCCGGTGGGGGAGGGCAGCACAGGCACTGAGGGCGCCTGCACCTTGGGCGGAGCGCCTCATCTCCCCCTAGGATATTGGGATGCGCTCTCAGGAAGTTGAGTTGGCACATTTTGCATTTTTGCCTTCTTACCCAATAATTTATTTTTCTCAGCCAGCAAACAATAGCAGCAGCACCTGTGATTTGTATATTTAGATTTATTCTTTAAAACTTTTCTTAAAGTAAAACTGAGTGATACAGTAGTGACATCCTCTGCCTCACGACTGCAAACCTTATTCGGTGTGTCCAGGAGTAGGGCCCATTTTAAGAGAATCTAAAAAAGGTTGCTGACTCCAGAAGGAAACATAGGGGAGAAGACAGGGAGAATTGCTTAGTCTATTACAAAAGGCAGATCTCAAAGTCACAGGTGGCAGGGAGAGCCAGTGATACAAGTGGGGATTGCCTGGGGTCAGACTGTCCCGAAGGCGGTTTCCGGAAGAAAGGTTTGGGGTCCGTGTCGTTCCTTAGAGGGAGAATCCTGGAAATGCTGCTAAGAAGTGGAACTTGCCTCACTGAGGATGCATTTGTGGGGATCCTCCTGAAATGTATCAGGGAGCCATATAACCGCAATCAAAGATCTTTTTTTTATTGAATGACTTATTAATGAGAAGACAACCTGCTTCTTCTTTTCTATTTTTCTAACTTCTCTTCAAATCTCAAGGGAGCTTCAGATATCACTTGGCAGCTTTGTGTCAGGTCAAATTGACCAGAATTTGGGTTGGAAAGAGCAGGCTGCCTTCCTGTGGGATGCGGAGTCTTTAGACACTAGTGCCTTCTCTTGAGAGTGCAGCTGAAAGCACCACCCACGTGCCCCCCCTGCAGGGTATCCTGAGTCATTTAAAGAGAAAGCCAAGGATGGGACCAGCTATTGAATGTTGAGTCTTGTAATTTTGTTGTGAAACTTGGGTAGCAGGGAGATAGTAGACCATATGATTCTTGAGAACAGGAACTGTGTTATTAATTTTGCATTGCCAGGATGAAACCCAGGACTTGATATATAGGAGGTGTTTCAAATATGATGTTATTTATGTCTATATGGTTAATTTTGTAGGGAAACTTGATTAGGCCATGGCACCCAGATATGTAGTCAGACATGTCTGGATGTTTCTCTGAAGGCATTTTTAAAATTAGGTTAAAATTTATATCAGTAGACTTTGAGTAAAGCAGATTCACCCCTGTGATGGTTAATTTTATGTTCCATAAAGTGGGTGGGCCTCATCTAATCAGTTGAAGGCCTTAAGGAAAAGATTGATCTTTTCTGGAGGGAAGTCTACTGGCTGACTACCTTCAGACCTGAACTCCAATAGCAATTCCTCCTCGAGTCTGTAGCCTGTGGATGACCCTGCAGAACTGGGACTTGCTAGCCTCTGAAACTGTGTGTGTCAGTCACTTCTAAATGGATGAAAAAATGTCTCCAGCGTCTTTGCTTTAATCTGGTACTGTTTTCCTCCATTTCCAGGAAAGAGGGGGAAGACTACTTTGTCAAGTTGAAACTTTAAATCTTTGCCCTAAAATTCCAGTCTTCCTTCTAAATAGACAAAGGAAGTCCTGAAACTGGCTGACCGGGAAGCCAAGACAGGGGAGAGGTGACCTGGCGTGGTGGGAGAGGAGAAGGAATTCACAAATCCTTGATTTTATATTTACTGTTAATATCCAAGGTAAAAATTGTTGGCTTGATTTTAGTGCCTTTGTCGGGTTCAAAGCCCCATCGCCGCCACTACCAGCAGCTCACCCCACTGTGGCCTGGAGAGGCTGAAGACCACTTTTCAGCCTGATGTGATTTCTAACAGCTGAGATATTAAAACACTGAAAAACGGGGTTTATAATGGAAATGCTGACAGACTATTAACTATAGCAGCACTACTCTAATAAATGGAATGGCCTGTCATAATCTCTAGTTCATAAATATGCAAATACAAGACTGGGGATTTGCTCCAAAGGATGTCTCTATAATTTTAACTGACCTTTACTGATACCAAACGAGCCTGTTGCTTCTGTTTTTGTCCATTGGATATAAAGTACAGGAAATCCAGCCTCCTGTTGGCCTAAAGTATATAAAATTTAAACTGCCAGCTACTAAACTCTGGGCTCAGATTCCATTTCTCTTCACATTCACACTCTTTATTGACATTTTCATTTTTTTTCCCCAGGGGGTGAAAGCTGAGTGGGGGCAGAATCAACCATTGTTCGCCCCCCTTTCCCCCACGTTATTTCCACATGTCACAGTGCCTGCCCGGCCAAAATTCATGGATTGCCTCAAGGACAAACAGGCCATCCACACTGAATTATAAATTTGAGTTTTATCCAGTTTTCTGCTTTTGGACCAAATGGGCAGCAAATCCAGTGACTTCATATTTAATAACCTAGATGTCATTTGTCCTGTGTCTTTCAGCACAGAGTAAAGAGTTGGATGGCTAACAGTTTTGCAGATTTTTCCCCCTAATTATTTTAAGCTATTCAGCCTGGTATCTGAGCTATTGATGCAGAGCCAAATTGCCAGCAGGGGAGAGATCTGTCCAATCCAGGAGCTAAATGAGTCACTGAGAGTCAATCTGTTTTTCCCTTGCTGCTGGGGTTTCCTCGGCTGGCCTCTCCACCGCAGTCACACGCGGGAGCTGCAGGCCGGCCCCCGTGGCTCCCCTCGCCACGCATTTCCCGCCCCAGCCCTGCTTGCCACAGCTGCTGATGCGTTCCTACCGGGCCTCACGTTCCTGTAGTTGAGGCCTTGCTTTGACAGAAAATGAAGACGTCTTGGCCTTGTTGTGGTTGTTTCCCCAGCGATACGTCAGGTACCAGGAAAGTAAAGGGAGACACACAAACTGAATGTGTTATCTGGGTGCCGGTGACAGTTCACTGTTGCCCGCTGCCCAGGTCCCTAAGTGTCCAAAAGGCGTCCTTGGAAACAGAACGCTTCATTTGCCCATAGAAAAATCAAAAGCAAAGGTGGAATAAAGGGATGCGTGGTTACACTGCGCGTGATCGCTGGGGTGAAAGCCGCTAGCCTAACCCAGGGGCTTCTGCAGTGGTCTCTCTAAGCAGTAGGGGGAGAAAATTTGCAGTGCCTGAATAGCATATAAAAATAAGCACCTTTCAACTGAAATATTTCACTTCTAATAATATTTACTAAAAACCAACATCTTTGAATTCTTCCTGGTAGGGTCAGTATTCAATTACACTAAAATCTATAGCTGGCTCAAGGACTGCGCATAAGATTAAGATAACTGGTATTTCAGGGTAAATGATTAAATTAGTGGACAGTTCTTCGCTGAACTTTGCCATTGGGACGCACATTTGTGTGCAGTGTGCATTGTAGGTAATCTGAACTGGTATGCGCGTTTTCACTTTGAAACTCAAATACTATCCAGGAGCACTGTTCTTGCAAATGTATAGAGGGGTTAATATGGAGTTTGGGAAACTCCATTTCAAGCAAGCATGAAAAATTCTATTTCCTTCCTTCCTTCTTTCCTTTCCTCCCTCCCTCCCTCCCTCCCTCCCTCCTTCCCTCCTTCCCTCCTTCCTTCCTTCCTTCCTTCCTTCCTTCCTCCCTCCCTCCCTCCCTCCCTCCCTCCCTCCCTCCCTCCCTCCCTCCCTCCCTCCCTTCCTTCCTTCCTTCCTTCCTTCCTTCCTTCCTTCCTTCCTTCCTTCCATTTTAATTGTTGTTCAAGTATAGTTTTCTGTTCTTTACTCCCATCCCAGCCCACCCACCCATCCCTCCCCACCTCCCTCCCATTTCTACCCCCCCTAGTTTTTGTCCATGTGTCCTTTATATTTGTTCCTGTAAATCCTTCCCCTTTCCCCCTGAAATTCCCTCCCCCTCCCCTTCTATTTTAAATTGAACTGTCCTAGTATTCTGGAATTAGAGAACTCAGGAGTCCATGAGAAATAGGAAATGAGATAGTGACACAGGGAAGGAAGATTGACTAATTGATTTACTATAATATTCAGATAAAAATATTTAAGGGGAAAAAAACCTCTTCAAAACGTGCAGAGTTGATTCTTTTTCACAGTGAAGTCCCAGAGCAAGGCAAGCTTTCCCAACGGGGGCCTCAGTTTCTGTAGTTCCAACTAACCTCACCTTGTTACATATTCATGTTGATTTTTTCTTCCTTTCCTTAGCAAGCAAAGCAATGAGGGCAGTTAGAGAAAGAGACTCAGATTTCTGAAACACAGAAAGATTTATCACTGAAATCAGGTGTGTTTTAGTGAATCGCTTTTCTTTTTCTCCCACAGCCACTCCTGTGATGTGGTCAGCTGCTTCCTGTAGGTTTTGCAGTGGATTTCTGGGTTCCCGGACCCTGGGAGTGCTGGGAAGGGTTCCCACCATCTTAGTCAGAAGTAATTAACTAACACATAAAGTTCCCTCTTTTGATTCACATTTCGAACCATAGATTGGCTAATACCAAGCATGAAACACCAGTTTTCAGATCATTGGTACAAAGCATCAGGAGGCAATAAAATGTTGCTTTATATAACTCAGCTACAGTTACATTGCTTTCAAAGAGCAGGAATCTCCCTGAAAAGAAATTTACATGAAAACAGTCCCATTGTTTGAGAACTTATGCAAGTGCTGCACTAAAGGGGTTGGTAGTTATTTTAAAAAATTAAATCTCATGGACACAGACAACAATGTGGTGATTGCTGGGGGGAGGGGGTATAAGAGGACTAAATGGTAATAGAAAAAAATACGATAAAGATAAAAACAAAAAACAAAACAAAATAAATAAAAAATTAAATCTTTATCCCAGGCTCAAAGATATCCAGATAAATTTGGTTACCTATAAAGAATTCCACTGAACTTAAAAAGGATGTATGCGGTATAGAGTTATCTTACATTTTGTTCTACTAAGTTCCAAACTTCTTCCTAAGCTTCAAAGACTTTTCCTGTAATGAATGTCCTACAGAGAGTCTAGTGCTTTTCCGTTTAACACTTACAAGGATCACTCATTACTAGTTAAGAAATTTGAAGATAACGACCACAAAAACTGACATAGCTTCAAGTATTTTGAACAACGTAAAAATGTTTCTCCTGTGGGTGTAGCTTTTAAGGACCACATGGGGATACATACCCCTCAGTGCTCAATCAGCAGAAGACAAGCTTTAAGTGTCTCAGTTCATGGTGATTGCCTCTCAGTCCCCTGGTGCTGGGAATCTGGATGTGTCCATTAATGCATGTTCAAACAATGGATCGCCTGTGCCAGGAAGCTGATTTCTGTAGAAAGCATTAAGGGGATGGGTGAGGAATAGGGTGTCGTACCAAATGTTGTGACATTTCCCTTTGATTTTTACTTTCTTTAAATTCTCTTGCATTTACTACCTAACGTCTGTCTGGCTTTGGTAACCTCAGTTTCTTTTCGTCTTCTTTTCCTCCCCAATTCACTGTGGAAGATGATCAAAGTATAGCGTTTCTTCCACCCCAGAGGCTGGCATTTCTGCAGGCACAAATGAGCTTGGTTTTCAAGCACCAGGCTTTGAACACCAGGAATTCCTTTAATGATTACATCAGACAGTGTAGACTTTGGAAACAGACACTTTGGTCCCAGCTCTGCCATTTACTACCTTTAACACTTTGGATAATTCACTTTAACCTTTTGAAGCCTCAGTTTCCTTTTCTGTAAACAGGAACCATCATCATCATCCTATCTTATCAGTTAAAAAAATAGATGAGCAAGTGACCATTGATGTACTCTTAACGCATAAGTATGAATATATATTTTTTTTATACAGATAGCCTTGTACTCTATATTATATAAATTATCAAATACACAAGAGTGGAAATTGAATAATAAAATTACAAAATATACAGAAATAAGTATTTTAATATTTTCTTCCCATCTTGCAAAACTCCTGGGGTACATGAATCCATTTTGGATACATGTAATGTGCTTAGCACGCTGTCTGGCACAAAGCAGTACTCAGTATGTATTAGGTATTATTTATTTTTATGGCCAAGGAAAAGTCCAATTGCAAGGGAGAGCTTCTAGCCTCATAGTGGCTTCTATTTCGACATGACTTTGCTTTTATATACATAGCAGAGAATGGTTGAATTGTAAGTCAGGGCCTTCTAATACAGAGGACTCTCATTGCACAATCCTGGTCAGCATTTTCTTCTGTTAAGAGACACTCTACGTTCACCATTATTTTCAACAGCACCTCATGTTCCGAGGAAGATTGGCAACTTTTCTCCTTCAGACAGGCAATAAAGAGAGCAGAATTGCAACCCATGGGGTAAAGCTTGGGTGATGTTGCCTCCTTGAAAAACGAAAACCAAATCATTAGAATCTCTTGTGCAGATGGGGAGGAGGATGGGGAAAGATATAAAATTAGAGGAAAACAGAAAAGTCTCTGTTTTTTCTTAATTACTTTTTACTGCAATCACTACTGCCTTTAGCATTATTTGTTACATGCTATTAGTAAGACACACTGATTTTGGTTTCATTGTGTGGCATTGAAATAAGTCTAGAAGTTTGTATAAATACTCTTGGTGTAGATGCTTGTAATTTCACACTCATTCTTTGATACCGTTTAGCATTGTTACATATACTCAGCATCCACTATATTTCAGGTGTTGTACTAGGCAGGCATTATTTTGAGTATTAATCTGTCTTTTGAACAAAGAGAAGTAAGCCAAAGGAACTGATGAAAATATGTAAAGAGCTAAAACCCCCATTCAAGAAGTTGAATTTGCTAAGGAATTTGATATGAACCAAGTAACTGACCTCAAACTTTCAAATTAGCGAGCATCAATCATTCTGTCCTTGGAAATTCCTTTTTTTAAACTAAAATGTAAACACTTGACAAAAATCCTACAACAAAATATTGAAAAAAAATCAAGGAATTAAAAGCCGAATAGAAATTTTCATTCATCCTGACAAAAACACACAGTAAATATTTTAATTGTGTTTTGACTATTCTGTATGCACTGGGTATCTTGGCTTAGAAATTTCTTTTGTGTTCAACCTTTTCTGCTGCCTTCACTCTTCTTCAGGCATATGAGCTTAATGTACAGAGTGATGTGTGAATGTATGTATGTGTGTTTGTTAGACATTTCTGGTTCTTACTAATACCTGGTTCTTTTTAAAAATTTTTGCACATAGAGAAGACCACATTTCCTGACACTTAGGGGGGGTCTGTGACTAGTTGGAGTTAGTGGGTTCCTTCAGCAGAATGATACTCATTCTGGGTCAAGGCATAGAAGGGTGCTGACACATATTCTTAATCACCTCTTTCTTCTGCTGTGGAGATATAACTAGACAGTGTGACCTCCTTCAGCCTGGGCCCCTGAGTAAGTGTATGAACAGCACATGTCACTAATCTGTGATGAATATGTACTGAAGCAAAAGCATAAACCTTTGTTTTGATAATCCACCGGGATTTCAGGGATAACTTGTTACAGCATGAACCATTCTATTCTGACAGCTACAGGACTTTTATGATTTTGGTTTTCCTAGATATCAAGAATATCTAGATCTTTCTCCAAAGATGCTCTGCTCTGAGAAATAGTGAACAGAGTACAAAGGGTTGAAGCTATCAGGAGACTGAAGTGAGAGCAACTTATGAAAATATCAGTGAAAAGGACTCAAACATCTGGAATAAAAATAAATGTTTTGCTGGCTAAGTTTGCATCATCAGATATTAAAGAGCCAACACCATGTGACAATTCTTCAGAGAACTTTTATCTATGGAATTTGACATGTGGCAAGATTTTTCCTTTATTAAAAAGTTAGAAAGAGTGTCCATTCAGGGTTTCAAAAATAAGAAATAAAGGGTGAGTTTTCAATATGAGGTTTTTAGGAACGTACAAATGAATTTGTACCATGAGAATCTTTATGAATGGTGACCACTTAGTTCTCTGAGAAAGAGGTCCAGGAGGCTGAACCACAGACTTTGAAGCAAACAGAACTCATCACAAGAAAGTCCCAAGGGAAAAATAACATTGTGGGCAAAAGCTCTCATTAAGAGTATATTGGAAAGTTCCTAGTGTGACATTTTTCATCACAGAGTTAATATGCCATTACACAAAGTGGAATAATCATCTTAAACTAGGAGGCCTCATGGAATAAAACCCCTGTGAGCAGAGGCTGTAATAAACACTGTGAGTTTGAGAGACAGTGACATTTCTGGCCCCCCTCAAGGCCTGGGAGCAACGGCAGCGTGGCAGGATCTAAGGCTGACTTGTTGATCTGTGAGGCTCTTGTAAATGTACTTTTAAGGCCACTTTCTCCCTAATCTTAAACACTTGACCTTTCAGTCTGATATTCTTCAGTATTATTAGATTAGCTGATTAGTTATTAAATATACTGTCTCCAGTAAATAGGTAATTGTGTAATGCAATGGCCTTCAGCTTTTCCAGGCCATGCTCATATGGCATTTAGAGTTAGAACACCGAGTCCTTTTGCAGTGGGAATGTTTAACCCTTTCTGTGAGTAGAAGAATGTACTGGGATTTCCTTGAATCTCACATTCAAGTTGACAGAATGAGGGGCAGTCAGATACAGAGTACTTTGTTTTTGAGAGTTATAGAACCAAAGATCTCAGAATTCTTATTACATTTATGTCCACATGATAGTAGCGAAAAATAGATAAACCAGCACTTTCCCTGTGACAACCTGGGTGTGATGAACACAATGAAGGCACTCACTAAGCTTCAGGGTGAGTGTTTGTGGATTAGTATATAGTACTGTTCTGCACCCAAAACCACACAAGTGGAGAATGTTTAAATGTCTTTAATGGTTTTAGCCAAATTTTGCCTGGCATAAAGGGGTGGAGATGGAGAGAAGAGGTAGAAGAGAGGGAGGGACAGGCTCTAGCATGTTTTGGTCCCTTAATATGTTACCAACCATCGTGCCAGACATTTTCATAAACAGACTCATGTACCCATCCTATAAATAGATATAAAGTTTGTATTATTGGTCCTCACTTTGCATTTTAGGAACCTGAGGTCCAGAAAAGTTAACATAGTCCAAGATCAAACAGTCAGGGTAGTTGAATTGGGACTTGAACTTGAATCTGTTTAAGTTCAAAGTTCTTGCTCTCTCCTCTATCTCACACTGTCCTCCATTTGTTAAGTGCCTACTATGTGTAGATGTGGTGTTACTCATGCTATGAAATGGGGGGAGATAGTCAGAGAAATCTAGGTCAGATGTCTATCTTTTTAATTGAGTGCCTACTGTGTTCCCAACAGCACACTGTGAAGACTACAAAAGAAGTGTTAAGATGCAACTATACACCCTTAAATTAGAGGCTGAAATATACTTGAGAAGGCAAAGCATCACATATGAAATGATTCCTAATTTGGGGTCTATGAACAGTAAATGTAAAAGTTCACCAAGGTCAAGATAAATAGGGTCTGGAGATGATGACTGGAACCTGAGGGACTATGATCTTGTAATGTAGCCAAAATTTGGATAGAAAGGGCATTTCAGGTATAAAGTGTGGACAACATGAGCCAAGGCATGGTGATAGTGTTGCAGAGGGGAGACTGACCTGGCTGGGGAGGAAGGGATGACAGCCCGATTGCCTTCCCCTACGTTGGACTTCTACAGCATCCTGCGATCCTCTCGTATTGTTTGTATCACACGGAGGTAATTAATCCCATGTGATGCATACATGTCCACTTTCCTCTGGTAGCTCCTCGAGGATAGGGACTATATTTTATTCATCTCCTTAGAGCCAACACTTAAAGAAGTGCATGGTGCCTATTAGGCACTCAGTAAATACTGGTGAGATTGATGTATGGGAAGATGCATGCTGGATGAAAGGTTGAAAAATGTAAAAAACTGGGGCCAGATCCACACAGAAGCAAGAAATAATTGAACCACATATGTAGGTTCCTAAAAAGGTCTTGAATGAGTATGTAAACCAAATAAACATAGGCTTGATGAATGGATTAGAATGATGAGAGACTAGGAAAACTGAGGTAATAATAGCCTGGGACAATAAAAGTGAGAATGGGGAAAGTGAAGAATTGGAAGTCAGAGAGCAGCGAGCAACAACACCTTTGGTTAGAAGTCTGATGGAAGGGAGAGGATGAAGGAAAAAGGGAGAATACAAGTCCATAGGAAGAAATGTGGGATGCAGGAAAAAGGATCTTGTTTTAGGGAATAATGAGCTACTTTTAGACAAGTTGAAGATTCAATAAATAAACCTAAACATTTATATGAGTGTTAAGTGAAAAGGTGGACATTCAGGGTGATTTTAGGTATTTGGAAATATATACGGAAAGGGGCTGGGAGTATGGATGTGAATGGATGCATAGGTTCAGGCTTCTACCTGTTGGAAGACAGAATCCAGATATGGCGGGGGGTGAATGATTGCCTTGAGAGGTCCCTGAGATTATGGTTCTGCCTGGAAACCACAGGAAAGATCAGAGATATGAAATGGTTCACTTGCTTTAGTTCACTATAAG
The DNA here is from genome assembly GCF_004126475.2 of Phyllostomus discolor. Lineage (NCBI taxonomy): Eukaryota > Metazoa > Chordata > Mammalia > Chiroptera > Phyllostomidae > Phyllostomus > Phyllostomus discolor. Next base: position 66,264,338 of record NC_040907.2, read on the forward strand.
ATATTCGAAGGCCTAGATGTGTGATTTCAAACTTGGAATAATCAAATTAAATCAACATGTATAAAGGACCCACAGACAAAGACAACAGGCAGGGGATGTGGGGGGAGGACTGAATGTGGGAGGTGGGGGGTGGGTAGGGCAGAGAAGAGTAATGGGGGAAAATTGGGACAACTGTAATTAAAAAGTAATAAAAACATTAAAAAATAAACCATGCTTTTGAAGAAAAAATTAAATTTTGAAGCCTTTGGACTGGTGGTTAGTAACTCACAGACAAAGGCGTTCCGATGGGCTGCCAGTGCATCAGAGTTCTACTCGGGTTGACTTGGCCTCCTTCCCCTACATTAATGCGGGTGTTGGGGCAGGGGGGAAGACACACACGTGCACACACACGCACGCACATGCACGCACACACACCGGGTGTTCTTACATCACCGGAGGATTCTGCGCACTCACCACACAGTCAAAACAATGCTCAGGGCCCTTATCATGGCACCCACACCTTCTCATACACAAGGAATGCGAACCATACAGCGCTCGGCTCTCCTGCGGTCGTGAGCCAAGACCGAACCATGACTCAGAACTCTGTCTATCAGTATTTGTCTTGGTCACCAAGGCAGTCCTTTTCTCATCTTTTTAATTGAGGGATAACTGACACCTAACATTATATTAGTTTTGGTGTACAACATAATGGTTCCTTATCTGAATATATTGCGAAATGACCACTAGAGTATGTCTACTTAGCATCTGTCATTACATTAATACTTACAAAATCTTTTTTCTCATCATAAAAAACCTCTTTTAGCAACTTATAAATGTGCTACAGTCATCCTGTCGACCATTACATTCCCAAGGGCAGTTTTTTTCCCCCTGAATTTGAAACAAACCCATAAAACTGCCTCACCAGCACCCGCAAACAACTCCGTGGACAGAGAACTCTGTATTTCATAGAAGATGCTTACAGATATTGTAGTAAGTTTCCAAAAATAAAAGCACAAACAGTTCCCCTCACATTTATTTGCTGTGATAGCTGCAGGACCAAGAAGAAATACGGATCGTCCTGGGGGTACGGAATGCACAAGGACTAGATTTTGCCCATTTTCTTAACAATAATGGAGCTCAGCTGGCTCAGAATCCTACAGAGTCTACTTGGCATATTTACAAAGCTCAGACTCACACCGGTGCCTCAGGATGGTGTAAGGTTTGGGGAACAGGTTCCCCTACTGACAAATAGCATAATTAGGCATAATGTCTTAAGTGAACATATTAGCTGGGGCTTTTAACAGTGTGCAAGCCTCAGCTTCCGCAATAACAACCTAATCTTGTGTGGGAGCCATCCCAGGCTGCACTTGAACAGAGGTACTGCTTGTCCACCCGCAGATAAAGCTTGGAGTGGTTTTATTTATATCATCCTTGTTAGTCATGCAGTCTGTGTGCAAACACAACAACATTATTCTTATCTCCTTGGAAAGTTTAATTCATTAGCAATTAAAAGAGTGCAGGAAAAGAACCAGGCACTAGAGAGAGGTGCATCCTAGCACAGCAAATTCGGACAGAGAGATTTGTGAGGATAGACCTCACCCGTAACAGCACCACGACGTCTGCTGAATTGTTTTTAATAAATAGTTTACCCATGTAAGGATGATCCCACTGTAATTAAATAAAACAATGTCGCCAACAATCTCTTCAAAGTACTCTGTTGAAACTTGCTGTCCTCAGGCTCTTGCCAAAACCCATGCCTGCCTCCTGCTCCTGCCTGGTTTGCTTTTAGGGGAGGCTGCTTCTGGGCCAGGTTTGTGCGGCAGAACACTCAGCTCAGGCAGGGAATGGCTGCTCCGAGGGGCAGCCGAAGGCCTCCGGAATGAGCGAGTTCTATTTGAAACAGGGATGGGCCTGACCATGTCCCTTGTCATCGGAGAATCAGGGAACTTAAGAATTGTAACCCTGGACTGCTCTACCAAAAAGTCAAACTCAATGCCAGGTGTTAGTAGTGGGGGAAACTGTGGGAGAGTGGTGGGCTGGGAAGGGGTGTATGGGAACTCTCTGTACTTTCTGCTGCCTTTTCCTATCAACCCAAAACAGCTCTAAAGATTAAAGTCTACTATTAAGCAAATGAAAAGTCACACTTACCTATGGTTCTAGGGTGTGATGGACCAAGGTTTATTTGAAAAGGCCTTTTCTTCCTTTCCATAAGAGGCAGAACAGGAGGAAGCCCAGGGATTTGGAGGGATACACCCAGGACAGGGAATTAGAAATAAAAATGTTTCCTCCTCTGAGCTTAGGAGGCCTCTACTCTTAGGGCGGAAAGTGAGACTTGAACCAGCTGGGAGGGGCCGCTAGGTTTAGTGCCGCTTAAGGTTTCCCCGACCCTGTAGCACACAACACAGGCACTTGTCTGTTTCCCATTGCAAGGGTAGAAGTGTCACTTGATTGGGTATTTTACTTTTCAACTGCTTAGCTTTATATAGGCCTCCCTGCTGGAGAAAGAATTTGTGTGGAAACTCATAAACAGTTTTAGAAATAAGTTGTATCTAAGATAAATAAGGTTGATATAGCAGTGACAAATTTTAGGGCTAGAAGAGACTTCAGTCATCACCTGGTGCAAACCTTGTCTGCTCCTAGGTGGGCTTGAAAGGGTTAAATAATAAAACCCCAGCCAGGCAGGTAGTGGAAGTTTTAATCCTAGCTGCTGCCCCTGGGGATGAGAGCAAAAGATATTTGATAGTCCAAAGAGAAAGAGTAAATTACTTCCATGTAATTGGGGAGATTATTTCAAGTAGATTGCAATTTGGAAATGGATTGCTTCTTTTTAAAACCTAGGGTGACTTTTACATCTCCCCTCCTGGCTTCAAGGTGGTGCCGAGGGAAGGAGCAATTTCTGGCTTTCAAGGGCAGCTACAGCTAGTCTGTTTTGTAAAGTCAAAGCTAAACACCTTTTGATACTTGTATTACCCAGATCTGTGCAGTAGTTAATAGGAATAGTAGTTAATAGGACATAGAAATGTGGCCAACAGAAACGCACCACCTTAAAAATTTGAACTGTGAGCCCTTGTAGACAGACAACAGAAAACTCTTGGCAATTAGGATAATCGCTCTCAGGCAAGGAAATGGTCAATTTGATTTGAAATGGCGTGGAAAAGCATGGAAGAGCATCCGTGTGAGACACCAAAAAGAATTATTATACATTTTTTTAAAATATAAAGGGCCAGTTTTCCCAGCGACTTCCATTCTTTGGTTCTAGTGCTCTCTCAAAGTCAGTGTGATTGTGCGCCTGTCCTCTCTTCCTGTATTTGTTTCCTCTTCTTCAGTGTGAAGGCTCTAGAACCAGAGGGCTGCGCTGAGATTCATGGCGGGCCCCACCTCTCACCTCTCTGACTTTGGGCACATTGCCTGGCCTCTCTCAGCATTTATCTTCTTATTTGTGAAATGGAGATAATAATAGTACTTGCCTCACAGGCAAAACATTGCGAGAACCAAGTGAAAAAATGCATGTAAAGCACTTGGCACTTTCTTTTTATGATTATGATGATAATCACACATAATAAATTATTTCTCACATGACACAATGTTTAGCCTGCTTACCATTCTATTTTTCTTCAAGTCAGTTTAGTGTGTAGCATCCAGAACTGAACAAAATCCTCCAGATAGGACCTGATAGTACAAAGTAAACTATCATCTCCTTCATTCTAGGTTCTATACATTTAATGATGCAACCACTAGAGTCTTTTATTTTTCTGTTTATGTTTTACCTTTTTTTTGAGGGGCAGAAATGGCTACCTGATCAAACTGCTCAGTGATTACTTCTCTGTTGCATTTTAGTGTTTAGATTCAGAGTATGGCACCGAAACTTGCATTTATGTGATCTCGTTAGTGTTAGTGCTTTTTTAACTCCATGCAATTCATTCATTCACTGAAGAAACTTTAAAAAATGTATTTATCGTGGACTAGGGGCAGTGCCAGTTACTTGTTCTGTTCTGAGATACTTACTCCATCCAGGTTTTGGTAGAGCTGTGTCTTCATCCAGGCGCAGGTCTGAAGAATGCCTTAGAGAATTTCCTCAGGGCTGACTAGCACTCTTAGGGCACTGCAATTTAATCATTTTGAATTCATCTTGTTATAGTATCATTTGGTACAAATTATTTTTTAACTTGACCATGAGGAAATCTTGAGGTCTTCCCAGGATTGTTGTTCAAGTCAAAATTCACTAGATCTGTCTGGTCACCTAATTTAATATTCCCACCAAAATAAGATTAACCTGATGTGATTTTTCTTTTCAGCGAAATTAGGCTGGTTTGTTTTCTAAAGGGCTCAGAGGACATATTTTCATAACCCATTCTAGACTTTTGAAGAGTTTAAATAAAAAACAGGACATAGTGTTCACCACTAGTAGCACGGCAAGGGCATTAGTGAGAAGACTGGGAAGTTTTACTAGGTGAAAAAGTCTCCCCTAAGGCACTGCTCTTACCTTTATTGTGGATTTTACTTAGATTTTTTTACATGTATGTCTCCCATTCTGGGCTTCTGTGGCCCAGGGTATGCTTTTACTTATCTCTTGTGATTTCTATCACAGTGCATGACAAATCATTGGAATTGTTCATTGGTTTTTAAATTGATATACTCAATGTTTACTTGTAATCTTAATGCTTGACCTATTGAGATTAGGGAGAAAGAACACTACCTCCTCTCAGTCCAGGATACGGCAAAGAGAGGTGCCCTTAGTTCTCAGGGTGTCCCTAAAAACTCACTGAGAGAGTTAGGAGAGTACCCTTTTGACCTGCATGAAACTCTCAAATGATTAGTAATGGTCTAATGAATGAGCAGCGAAATAGCTTTCTCAAAATATTGTGAAATTGGTGATTTTTCTTTCTCCTTTCTCATTACCTGGATTTTGAAACTGGAGGGGAAAATTTACATGTTAAAAAGTCATTGTCTAATTCTGACCCTCCAAAGACATTTCCTTCCCTAAATTTGTTCCAGGTAGGATATTGCTTCTTTGGCCTTTTTGAAGGTAAGCATTACTTCTTCATATCTGTAACTGTAGTGTCAAGAACAATGCTTAGCAGAGAGGAAAAACTAAATAAATGTTGGACGAGGAACAGATAATATTTGAGAAAGTGCTTTGTAGACTGTGAAACCTTGCACAAATGAAAAGATGATGAGGATGATTGCTGATGAGGCTCAGAGACCGAAGTGGAACACTTGTTTCAATGTACAACATGCACACACATTCCCTTTAAAGAGGGGCTACACGTTATTTTTAATGGGAAAGATATTGGGACATGGAGTACTTTTTAAAATTTAAGTCAGAATGTATTTGCCCACTTTTTATTACTGCTTGCTCTGTTTGCTCTTCTGACTTTTGACAACCATGTATTTGTATACTTAATATTATTGCCCTTAGTTACCCTGACACATTTCCATATTACCCACCTTTAGTCTAACATACACTCTTGACTTAGATTTTCCTAGTGTTAGACTGTCAGGCTTTCAAGGATGCATTTTTTAAAATCAGTTTCTTTGAAAGCTCTTGAACCAAAAGTCAAATGGCATGATGTAAACCAATAGTTTTCCAATGAAGAAATGAAAAGTCTCAATAATGACAAATAAGAGATCTAACCTATTGACACCAGTTTGGTTATACTGTATTGATTCCCACAAAACTATTATAAAAGAGAGTGCTCCATACACTCTACTGATCCGGTTACAAGTACACTTCTTAGTAAAGAGAGAAATAGTGTACTATATAAGAGACTGACTTAAAGTGTCTCTCACTGATATTAGTTGTCCCTCACCGATTCAAGTATTTTCCTGGATTCAGGTGAGTCAGGCTATGAGTGGAGAACCAACAGATTGCCTGTGGCCATGGATACACAATTGATTGGGCATGATTTGAGATGCAGCAGGTGAGTCCAGCATGTCAAGGACAGGTGATAATAACCTCAAAAACTGGTCCTGCTACTTACCCAGTGACAGTGATTAGCAGGATATAAAAATTAGCGGGATCAAAATTTCAAAATTCCTACAAATGTCTCAGTCTCTTACTTAGGAATTCAGCCTCTTTATTTTTTTTTTAAATTATATATATATTGATTATGGTAATACAGTTGTCCTAATATTCCCCCCTTTGCCCTACTCCACCCAGCCTTTGCCCCACTCCGTCAGGCAATACCCACCCTGTTATCTATGTCCATGAGTCATGCATATATGTTCTTTGGCTACTCTATTTCCTGTTTTTGATCTTCTTCTTCTTCTTCTTCTTCTTCTTAAAGGAGGCCCTTAAATATTTCATATAATGCTGGTTTGGTGGTGATGTACTCCTTTAGTTGTTTTCTTGTCTGGGAAGCTCTTTATCTGTCCTTTGATTCTAAATAACTTTTCTGGGTAATCTTTGTTGTAGATCCTTGCTTTTCATCACTGAATATTTCTTGCCACTCTCTGCTAGCCTGAAAAATTCCTTTTGAGAAATCAGCTGATAGTCTTGTGGGGCCTCCATTCTAGGTAACTAACTACTTTTCTACTGCTGCTTTGAAGATTCTCTCTTTATCTTTAACTTTTGACATTTTAATTATGTTGTGCCTTGGGAGTGGGCCTTGTATGTCTATTTCCTTCACCAAGTTAGGGAAATTTTCTGCTATTATTTTTTCAGATAGTTTCCAATTTCTTGCTTTCTTTCTTCTCCTTCTGGCACCCCTATGATGGGAATGTTGGTACGCTTGAAATCCAGAGATTCCTTACACTATCTTCATTTTTTTGGATTCTTTTTTCTTCTTGCTGTTTTGATTAGTTGTTTTGTTGGTTTCTTATATCCCAAATAGCTGATTTGATTTGGGGCTTCATTCGCTGTACTGTTGATTCTTTGTAAATTGTTCTTCATTTCAGTTAGTATATCCGTCCTTTCTAACTGTTTTTTTTTCCTCATGGTTTCCATGTCCTTCTTATGCTGTTGAAGTTCTCTCTGAGTTCATTTACTCTTCCCCTGAGTTCATTAAGCATCCTTACAACCAGTGTTTTGAACTCTGCATCTAGTAGCTTGCTTCTCTCCATTTTGTTTAGTACTTTTTCTGGAATTTTGATCTGTTCTTTCATTTGGGCCATGTTTCTCTGTCTGCTCATTTTGGCAGCCTCCCTGTATGTGTTTCTATGCATTAGGTAGAGCTGCCATATCTCCCAAGCTTGTAGAATGTGTCCTGTAGAGTCCAGTGGCACAGCCGCACCTATTACCCAAGCTGGGTACTCAAGGCACATCCATTGTGTGGGCTGTGTACACCCTCCTATTATAGCTGAGCCTTGATTGCTCTTGGCATGTTCAAGATCATCCACATCCTGTGTTTTGTTGCAGGTCACACAGCATAAGCTACAAAGCCATCTACAGATGACTGCTACTTGTCCTGGGCTTGGGGGTGCTCAGGTGAGGCCAAGCTGTGAACCAAGGCCAACTGCTGTTAGTGCCAGGCCTGGGGTGACTTAGTGAGATGTATGGGTCTTGCTGAAACCAGGTGCTGCTTGTTTGAGATAATTTAGGAAAATCTGAAGCATAGGCCAAGACAAGCCATGTATAAAAAAGCTGCTGGAAACAACTTGGCTTGGCCTGCAAATTGGGTAGGGCAGGGCCTCAGGGAATCACGAGGGTGAGGCAAACAGCATAAACCAGGTTGGTATAGTCTCTGATATGGAGCTCATTGCTGCCTCTTTGGTTCTGTGGGGGGAAGGGATCAGGAAAGGAACAGCGGCCTCTGCCAGCACTTCTGTCTGGGAGAATGCTGCTCCCCAGCTCTTGCCCTGATGATGGGAACTTCAGTTCTGCCCCCTATGTCTCTAGTGCATTTTTAATCACTGGCCCTGTACTGGAGCTCATAGTAAGTAAGTCTGTGTGTGAGTCCTTTGAGAGGAACTTCCAGGGATTCCAGCCATTTCTGTCTTTCCAAAGCCTCAATCCATGCTGGTTTTTACAGCCAGAAGTTATGGAGATTTATCTTCCTGGCACTGGAACCCTGTGCTGGGGTCTTGGTGTGGGGCCAAGACCCACATAGCAAGGTTTGGAACTAGTATCTATGAAATATGAATGTCTTTTCTATTTTTTCCCTATTGTGACTAGGTACTCCTGAGATACTCCTGCAGATTTTTATCCTCCACATGTGGGTGTGGGACCAGCCAGTTCTGTATCTCTACCCCTCCTACCAGTCATGACATAGTTTATTCTTTAATTTTGTAGTTGTAGGACTTCCACTCAGCTCAGGTTCTGATGATTCTGCATTATGGTTATTCTATAGTTTAGTTGTACTTTTAATGTGGCTGTGTGAGGAGGCAGCTGTGTTTACCTATGTTGTCATTATGACCAGAAGTCAGGACTTCAGGGTCTTTAGAGATGTATTCCAGAATTGGTTTTGGCTGTTTCACTTGTTCTCACGTAAACTCAAGAAGCATCTCAAGAAGTGATGGTGGGTTGAGTGAAGTGAGAGGGAGGCCTCATGGGCCCTCTATTCCATCTGAGATAAATGTGCCAGAAGAAAAAAACTGATAAACCAAGGCAATTCTGCATGTGCCAGCTTCACACAGCTCAGCAGAGACTCCACATTATTACACGATGTACCTCTCATTGTTCTGGGCAGCTGGTAAACCCCAAATTTGTAGATAGAGGGGTTTATAGTGGCAATCTGGAAATTGGGGAGGATCAGGGGCCTTGTCTTAAAACTGATTTGCTTAGAAAGCACTTTAGCACTTAGCTTGAACACTTACTTTGGCATATTTTGGAGATGACAACTAGGGATGCTAAGGAAACCTCAAGTCACCCCTGGATACTGCCCATGGAACCCTGGCTAGGTAAACACTGAAAAGCCTCCATAGTGTTGTATAAAGCATGAGATGCTTCTTCTGAGGGTCTGAATTTACCCTTCAGGAAAATGCTTTTCAAAGGTTTGTCTACTGATCCAGAATACCTGAGGGTGGAGGGTGCTAGTGGTGCTGGCACTGGTGGCATGGAGTGTTGCCAGGAAGGGAGAGTGTATTTTGATAAACACCTTGCATAGATCTTAATCATAGCAAGGTTTGGAACTAGTATCTATGAAAATAACCTCAAGATTGCTTATCCTTCTGATATGTGGAATTTCTTCACTTTCTCTTATTCTTCAGCTTCTGGTTTTCATTTTTATCTCTTTGCAGTCTTTTGAAATATGAATATCTTTTCTATTTTTTCCCTATTGTGACTAGGAGGTTTGCATCTTTCTAAACAAGATGGATTGTTGAAGAGCGCCCCTTACAACCTTTCATGTTCCATCTGCTAGGGAGATGACGTGCTTTGATAGTACACAGTGGCCTTTGGCAAGGAGGAAAACATGCTAACATATTTAAATAATGTGCTACAATTCACAGTTGAATTAAATTTATGGTTAAATTCATAGTTAAATTACATGAACTTATCACATTTTACAACTTGCTGTTGGGATAGGTGATATTATTTCTCTTTTACAGATGAGAAAATTGAGGCTCAGAGAAGACAAGGACATACCTTAGGCTACTTGTCTAGTATACAGAAGAGTTAGACTTGGAGTCAGAGTCTTCCAACAGCTGGGCCATAGATGCTGACACATGTCACTAGATGGCCTCTGGAGTGGCTTTGGTGCACGTACCTTGTAAGTTGATGCTTAAAGCAGGTTTGTTGATGTCAAATCACCTGGATTCTGACCTTTGCGATTCTTCTGGAAAAACTTGCATTTAAATTGCCATGGACATCCACTTGTTTTGAATGATAATTTTCTCTTGGGAAAGATATTTCTGAGTTTGTTTAGCTCCACTCTTATCTGCCAGCTTTACCCTAGGCCTCAACATTCTTTAAACGGCCCACACCTCTTCTTTGTTTGCCATTGTATTACTCCAGGAAGGATATGAGTTCCAAAAAATCATTTTTCTCATGTCCAGCTATGCTACATTTATAGACACATGTATGTATATGCATTTTAGATTTTCTACTGCTTCATTTCAGTTATCTAATTTAGTCCCTGTGAGCTCATGTTCCCTCATTAAAGTAATCAAATTAAAGATGGAAGAGGGATCTGGGAGGCTCATGTTAGACTTCCCTGAAGGCGGGCCCATCGGGCACCCAGCCAGCCTCTGCTCTGCCCTTTTCATGGTGCAGGGACATACTGTCAGGGGATATAGCTCATCATAACTAGACTCCACTTATTGTCACGTAATTTGGCCTTTATGTTGGGCTGAAACTTTCGATCTTTGGTCCTTCCTTTGATCTCTTAAGCAACACAGATATTTTATCCCTTGTTTTCATGTAAGGCTATCGTGTAGGTCTAGGGTTATGGAATTTGGAGTTGTTATGGGCTGAATTGTATTTCCTCAGGATTCATATGTTTAAGTCCTCATCCCTCAATTCTTTAGAATGTGACTGCACTTGGAGATAGAGTATTTAAGAGGAAATAAATTATAGTGAGATTATTAAGTTAGGCCCTATTCCAATACAGCTGCTGTCCTTACAAGAAGAGGAAATTAGGACACAAAGAGGGAAGACCATGTGAAGACATGGGGAGAAGATGACCATCTAGAAGCCAAGGAGAGAGGCCTGCCAGTGTCTTCTCTCAGATTTCTAGTCTCCAGAACGGCAAGAAAATAAATGTCTGCTGCTTAAGCCGCCCAGTCTGTGTGTGGCACTTTGTTGTAGTAGCCTGAATAGACTAATTTGGGAATCAAACGTATGTGGGGTTGGAGCCAAGGAGGTATGTGAGATCACTTAGGCAAATACACAGGGAGAGGGTACAGGAATCATGGGACGAAAACCTTTGGAGAGCAGGCACGGAGAGAGGGGCCTGGGGGCATACCGAGAGAAGATATGAGAGAGAGCGGAGTGAAAAAGACAAGGGAAGAATGAGTTTGGTGCTCTTTTTATTTTGGGTGCTACATTTTTTAATCTTGAGTTCACTTTTGTCACCGTTGCCTTCAGCATTTAAATTCTCTCTCCTTTTCTTGTCCTCTTGCACCGAATAAAGAAGGTATGGGTTTTAAATCTGAAAATTAGTCATCCCAACATTCAAAGGTAAAGTTAAATTGTTAGTATATGTGCCATGGAATTAGGGGTCAATCTCAGAATTTACTTGGGGAATTTTTCAAGATGCACATTTCTTTGACACAGACTATAAAATTCAATTTCAGTATAGATTTGTGGTGGGGTACTAAAACACATTTTGAAAACAAAAAAGTAAGCAAGAAAATAAACAAAAAGACAAAATCTCATGTAACTCCTCAGGTGCTGCTGATGTGTGTACTGATTGACATACACTAACCCAGATGAAAAGAAGAAAAATAAGGTTTTTTCCTACACGTTCAGAAATGATGCTGGACAATTATAGATTTCAAACTTCCTGGAAAACCAAAAATTTCTCTTTTTGTGGGGGGATGTTTTCTGAATCTAGTAAATACTTCCTAAATTTCCTATTTAGGAAATTTTGTTGCCTTACTATTTTTAATAATAATACTGGAATGATGGTTGTCCTGGTAGCCTTTTGGATGTCTGTGTTACTCTCCCAGCAATGGCTTCCCTTGGCCAGCAGGCACTGTTCTTTCCCATATTTCAGGAGCTCAGGCTAAAACGAGCTATGAAAGCTTATAACAATCAATCATATTGACCATCACATCATTCTTTGTGACTTGGGAGAATATCCCTGTTTGCTCAAATGCTCTATCTGCTGAGAATTAGGAACCATTTCTATGTAATAAAGAACTATCGCTCACTGGGAAGTATACTTTTCCTTCTTGTGGAAGAAAACTTACGACATCAAACTTGATAAAAGCCATCATTTTCACAAGCTCAAATAAAACAAGTCATCTCTGTTCCCCCTCCCACTTCTATAGGTTCAAGTGTGTGGCGGAGACCAAACTGGAAAGAAGGCATCAGAGACTTTAGGTTGAAACAAATCAGGGCTAACCAGAGTGAACAAATTCTTTATAAAGATAGTGACTCTATCATGTCTTTTATTCATTCTGGAAATTAAAACAAAAATTTACAATTTTATTTATTTATTTCTAGAGAGCAGGAAAGGGAGGAAAAAAGAGAGGGAGAGAAACATCAATGTGTGGTTGCCTCTCATGCACCCCCATCTGGGGGTCAGGCCCGTAACCCAGGCATGTGCCCAGACTGGGAATCAAACCAGTGATCCTTTAGTTTGCAGGCTGGCACTCAATCCACTGAGCCACCCCAGCCAAGGTATCATTCTGGAAATATTTTAAGCACTTCTCTATTCTTCTGTTTTGGGGAGGTGGAAGGCAATAGGGTCTTGAGAATAACCAGAAGCTCCAGAGTCTGTTAATTTAATTCAGGCATTCAAGTATCAGGTATTAGCTTAAATAGAATCAATTAATATTCGATCCTGAGTAGGCAGGTAGAGATATTATACACTATGCCTACAAATTCACAGTGAGAAGGTGTGTGTGAGGGAGCTGGGGGAGCCCCTATCCTGAAATTTTCTGGGTCAGCCTGATGGGTACTGACTTGACAAGCTCATCCACTTCAAACATGCTGAGAATATACCCCCTCTGCCCAAAATTATATTTTATTCAGTTGTCATGGTGTCTGACATTCCTTTGGCTTTCTTTAAAATGGAAACTCTCTTGGTTTGTGCAAGACATGAAACTAAATCACTCAGGCAAATATACTAAGGTAGTAATTGGCTTTGTTTTCCAAGGACTAAAAGGGACTAGCAGAGCTGGAAGAACCTTGAAGTTGTTCAGTGAAACGAAGGGGAGGTTGCTAAGGAGCGAGAGGAAAGCACAGAGAGAGGAGGGGAGGGCCACTAGACACACGTTTTGCCCATGTGGGAATTTTGAATGGGGCTCACTGCCCACTCAGTATCGCTTCAAAACAAAGAACAAAAACAGTGCACCTTTGAACATTGCTTTAATCTATTGTACTGTTTCAGTAGTTGAACTAGTTAAGATTTTTAAGGCTAGAGTGGAGAAGGGTGATGAGATTTGCAACTATAGTGTGAGTTGTAAATCACAACATTTATTTGGGCACAGAGGCTAGATCATTTATGTTTGAGGAGCACTTTTCAAAACTCAAAAGCAGAGGGCAGAAAATGGTGTCTGTCTTTTATACCATTTCTTCCTTTTTGAGGTAAGTCAGAAAGCTTGAGTTATGGGGCATTAAAAGATCATTTTGTTCACACATTCAATTTTCTTCTTTTCACTTAAGAAAAAAACCTTTTAGGCCAGAGACCATTTGAAGTGGCCCTGGTTCCTCCACGTTTCACTCACTGGCCCCTCGGTTTTTTCTGGACCTGCATTTCAATGCACTGAGCCCCAGGAGAAAAATGATTCTAGCAGGTTATCAGCCTGCCATGCTGTTCTACATGAGCAGGGCTCTTTGCTTTGGTACAAGAAGGAAATGCCATTTGTAGGTCAACACTCAAGCGTTTTGGCGAACGTGTTAAGTGCGTGGGGAGCCCTAACCACTGCTGTTGGCGGGAGATTGGGCTGTCACTGGCAACTCACCTTTAGAATTTGGCCCTGATTAAATCAAGCTATGAAGGCGGAGCCCTGCTTTGTGAACAGGATACAGAGCCCGAGGGCGTGCTGGCATTGCTTCTTCCTGCTGCTTCTGAGGACATGCAGAAGAGTGTTCTGGCTACACTAGCCGGTTATTGGTTCCCCAAATAACTTTGGTTTTAGACACCTGACTTGACTCTGTGAGTGAGTGGGAGGCTGTTTCCCTGAGTGTTTTTGCATCTTAGCTTTCATGTCACTACATGAACATTCAGCCCACAGATTTCTGTTATCTAATCAGGTGCATCAGTCCGTGGTGGAGGAGAGAGGGGAGCAACGCCCCTCTGACTCAGATTTTGTACAAACAAACTCAGCCTTGTTAGCAAAGACAGGGAAGAGTCGCCATGGGGCTCAGAAGAGATCCTTCCCCCACAATCTGCGGGGCAGTGCAAATGGAGGAGGGATCCACTTTGGTATGCTAATAAAATTAAAATGTCAATATTTACAAATGACCTTCAAGGCTCTGACACTCTTACTTTCTTAGGATTCAGTACAGACTGCAATTTCTTTAGTCCGTTACCAACAGCTTGGAAATTCAGTTAGAGGACATAACCCAAATGTTCTCCAAATGTTGCTTCCAAATGGGCATCTTGAAAAGTGCTGATTGAAGGCTTGCAAACTTTCTGCACCGTGAGAGGGCTGTCGCTCTGCTTACCCAATGACATGGGAATTACCCGAAGACTAAAACCACTGATGATAAAGATAGTGCCGGGGAGTGGGTTTTAATTTGTTGATAACTCAAGCACAAAAGGCCTTTGTGGAGGCTTCCTGAAGCCTCACTATTGTGTACTGCACATTCAACCCCTGCTTGTGTGCTGACACAAACAAATAAACACGATCATAACGGTTGAAATGTAGTTAGAAACACAATTGAGAACATCTGTATTGTAAGTAGAAATAAATTAGAAATACTGAAGTGTTTTGTAGCTGTGAAAACGAAGGAATAAAAAAATAACCCACAGTACCTGGATTAAGCGGTTATAAATAATGCATAAAGCAAAAATCTCATTACCCCCTGTGTAAACTCCCCCCCCCAGTGAAATATATTTTATGAATGTAGTAACACTGTAATAACCAAAGCATTTGTTTTTCCCCCACAAACTTTCCATTTCATAACTGTGAGATTGTTTGGATTTACAAGTTCAGGACCAAATATCCCAGAGTTTACTGGTTTTGGTCACTTCCTTGTGACCTTCAGCTCCAGCACTTGATGCAGTTCCATATTCTACTATTTGTCAGAATGTCGCTTTGCCCAGGAGAAGCTTCCCCCCAATACAAACACATAAAAACAAACAGTGGCGAGCACAAATCCCTCCATACCTGGAGGGAAAGAGGACTTAAAAACTCTCGCATTGCAGCCGCCAGGGGGCGGATGGGAGGAGCACTACTTGCGCAGGTCAGTAACACCTGGTGTGGCTCCTGGAGTGGCTCCTGGAGTCCAGGCTGCTAGCAATAAAATCGATCATGTTCCTGATGTTAATATCAGTAAAGTGACAGCTGCCAGATTAGTGAGCTTGTCCACCTGAGTTATGGGACCATTACAGAGGTGGCTCGAATTTTCCCCTGGGCACCGTCCTCAGCTTGGCCAGGAACCGGAAGGGACACGATTCTCTGGAGAGCCACTCACTCCCACAGCCAGCTCTTCCCTCTTCAGTCCTTTTCTGTTTCTTTGTTCTTCTTCTTCTCCCTCTCCCTTTCTCTTACTCTCACTCTCTCTCACTCTCTCTCCCCCCAGCCTCCCCTCTCTCTCCTCTCATAAACCCAGGGTCAGGCTCTGGAACATCATGGAACACAGCAGCAAGCTGAAGGGTCAATTACGACTCATTTATGAAACCAGTTCTCCTGGGTCATGCAAGGTGAACACTGTATCTCAAAGATATACTAGGGCAAGAAGTAAAGCAGTGAAAAAACCAAAACAAAACCAAATAAAAGAGTTGTTTTTATATAATAGGAGTCACCTTAAGCCTAATTGTCTCCTACCTCAAATACTAATGATTCCTTCTGAGCTTTTAATTAATGAATTATCGTAATCCTATCTGGCTCTCCTAACATCCTTGGACTGGTTCCTAAGTGAACCACAGATATTCATGCAGATAACTGCCTGAATCCTAGTCCTATGCCTGATCAGGTGCTGCTCTTAATAATGTGACGTGAGACCCTGTTCTGTTTCCACTTAGTCCCACCGGGATAGCAGGATGACTAAAGTGAGCTAAGCAGAATGATCCCATTAGATTTCCTTTTAGTATGAAGTCACACGTGGACTCATTTTTGGAATCATAGTCAGAAACTCTTAATTTCTCTTCATTTTGATACAGTTAGGGCATGGTGGCAGAAAATTACTAGATTATGACTCAGAAGATTTCCCTTAAGTCCCTTGTCTCCTCTCACTTCCAGAGTGGCTTTGGATCAGTCCATCCTGAGCTTCAGGTATCTAGAAAGTGGGGCGTAATATTCCCTCATGTTCTTCCTTTAGTGGGACCTAAATAAGGTAATGCAAAGAAAGGGGCTTTGCACAGCTTCAAGTGCTATTGAGTGGGGCGGCGCTATCATTTGACTCGGTCCATTCAGGCTACTATAACAAAATACCACAGACTAGGTAGCTTATAAACAACAAAAATGTGTTTCTTGTAGTCCTGGAGGCTGGAAATCTGAGATCTGGGTGCCAGCATGGTTGGGTGGAGGTTCTCTTTTGGGACACAAACTTGTCAACTCTGGCTGTGTCTTCACATGGTGGAAGGGAGAGAAGAATGTCTCTGGAGCCCCTCTAATTAGGCTGCTAACCTTGTTTATGAGGCTTGTACCCTAATGACCTCATCACCTCCTAAGGCCCATCTCTATCACCTTATGTGTTAGGATTTCAACATAAATTTTGGAAGGACACCAAACATTCAGACCATAGCATCATTATTAAAAGGAAATATCTACCCTACTGACATTACAATATGGTTTTGATGGTCAAATTAAATAAAACATGTGCAAAGGGCTTTGAACTGTGTAAAGAGCTACATCACTGCCTTGTGAGTGTGATGGTGATAGCTGTGTCAGCTGGGTTACCTGTGGCTACTAGTTCCAGGTACACAACTGCCAGAGAAGCTCAGTCTGTTAGACCAAAAAGCAGGGGCAGTGGCTGAAGATAATATATTTGGTGCTTTTTCACAATGTTTAAATTGTGAGCACCTCAATGAAATGTTTTTAGATTTTTCTCATTTCTTTTACATACTTCTAATATGAGGAAACAATAATCACCACCTCATATGGTTGTTGGAAAAACATCATTGAAATGGAGTCCAAGAATAGCTTTTAAGAACAAAGTTACATGAAGGACATAAATTGTGCGTGTGCTCCTTCAGCAATAAATAGGCACATCTCCACAGACCCCAAGGATCTCAAACCGAGACTGTACCCGGAGCCCACTGAATCAGGACAAGGTGATGGTTCTGCTCGTGTGGCAATCTAGGTCTCAGAGTCTGGAATGCGGGCAGGGAGGGTGTAAGGAGCAGATTGCATTTTCAGGAGAAAGGTTAAGCTTGAATGTTTTGGACAGGAGGTGGTTAGATGGCTTTTTTTTTAAGTCCTTGAATTTACCTGATGAGTTTTGTGTCCTTGTGATAGTTGTCACCCATTCCAGGTTATGAATAAATTTAGCAACATAAAATAGGTCATTAAAAATCTCTCCCTCAGATGCTCCATTTTCCCTGGTGCCCCTTCTTGCTCTCTCCTCTTCTTCGCTAATTTGGCCACCTGCCCTTCTGATCCCTGTGAGTTTAAGATTAGTGGTACATCTGTGGTTTTAGAAATGTTTTGGAGCTTTTATAGGAGAGTTGTGGAACAGTGCAGGTTTCCAGAAAATCCTTAGTAGAAATGAAGAGATCTATTTCATTAATTAATTAATGGCTTTAAAAGAACATTTTGAACTAATTTTAGAATTACAAAATGTTGCAAAAAGTACTATAAAGTGTTCCTTTACATTCCTCACTCTGCTTCCACTTACGTTAACATTTCTCATCACCAAATTATAATTATTAAAAGTAGGAAATGAACATTAGTGCAGTATTATTAACTGAACTACAGAACTCAATGGAAATCCACTAGCTTTCACGCAAATATCACTTTCCAGTTCCAGGATCCCATCCAGTACTCCGCATTGCTCTTCTTCTTCAGCCTGTGACAGTTTTTCTTTCCCTGTCCATCATAGCTTAGGCTCTTTTTGAATAGTGATCAGTGGTTTTGTAGAATGTCCTTTAATATAGGTTTGTCAAATGTTTTCTCATGATTGGGTTGAGATTATGTAGTTTTGGCAAGAATGCCACAGAAATGATACTGTGACCTTTTTCAGCACGTCATGTCAAGGGCTTCACGATGTGGACATGTCTTCTTCCTATGGGTGATATTTACCTTGATCACTGAGGCTGGTGTCTGCTGATTTCTCCACTGCAAAGCCACTATCTTTCCCTTTGTGTCGGTAAGTATTTTGAGGGAGATAGTTTGAGTTTATTCAAATCCCATTTATCCTTCTTGAATTCCTTTTTGCTTAAAGGAGCAGACACTTGTGTACTTTTTATCTAAGCTTTTGTACAAGGGAGCATATACTGTATATAGTGTTTCAGGCTTTTTAATGCCTAATATATGTCATAGTTTTCCTCATTTTTATATAGTTGTGTAGTAGTACTCCATTATGAATATATAACAATTTATGCAAGCACTCTCCCACATATGGGTACTTAAGTTGTTTCCAGTTTTTAGCAATTGCAAAAAATGCAACAATAAATACGTTTTTACATATTTATTTTTGTATTGTTGGAGATATATCCCTAGAAGTGGGATTGCTAGGTCAAAAAGAAAATGTATATGTAATTTGTTAGATAGTGCCAATGTCCCTCTGGAAGGTTATGTCAATTTACATTCCCACTAGGAATGTATGGAAGTGCCTGTTTCCCCACAGCTTTACCCAAGAGTGTTATTAATAGACAACATTCTCGTATTTTACAAACTTACCACTTTGATAGGGGAGAGATTGATTTCTTTAATTATTGTGAGTTTGAGCATTTTTCACATGTTCGAATGTAATTTTTATCTCTCTTTTTTGTAAATTATCTATTTATTTCCTTTCTTCATTTTTCTTTCAAGATTTTGGTAATTTGCTCCTCAGTTTTTAAGATTTCTTCATATATAGGAATATTAGCCTTTTTAATCTAGTACATGTTAAAATATTTTCTCCCCATTTGTGAGTTATCCTTTGACTTGTTTATGGTGTTTTTTGAAAGGCAAAAATTTTAATTTGTATGCAATCAAATTTATCAATTTTAAACTTGTCTCTGGAACTTAAATCATAGTTAAAAAGCCTTTTATTACCAAGGTTAAACAATAATTTAGTCATATTTTTCCTCTATACTGTATGGTTTCAGTTTAGATTTTTTAGAATTTGCTCTACTATATCATATGAGATGGATCTAATTTTGTCTTTTTCTTTTTTTTTTAAAGTGTTTTTTAAAAGATTTTATTTACTTATTTTTAGAGAGGGAAGGGAGGGAGAGAGAGAGAGAGAGAGAGAGAGAGAGAGAGAGGAACATCAATGTGCGGTTGCTGGGGGTTATGGCCTGCAACCCAGGCATGTACCCTGCCTGGGAATCGAACCTGGGACACTTTGGTTCCCAGCCTGCACTCAATCCACCGAGCTACGCCAGCCAGGGCTTAATTTTGTCTTTTTCTAAATGACTACCTGGTTATTCCAAAACTATTTATTAAAAAGTTCATTTTTACTACAGTGATTTAAGATGCCACTTTTGTCTTATACTGAATTTCCACGTACATTTGGGTCTAGTTTTGGACTATTCTATTCACCAAACTATTTGCCTACTTATTTATATTCCAGCACCATACTGTTTTAATTATCAAGGCTTTATAGAATGTTTTAATGGCTGGTAAGACTAGTCACCACACACATTTTTAAAAGTTTTTAGTGTTTTTTTACCTGTTATTGCATTTTTTCTCATATGAGTATTAGTACCAAATTGTCTAACTCCAGAACATGGCTTGTTGCTATTTTATTGTAATTGTATTAAATTTATAGCTTAATTTAGGGAGAATTGATATTTTTATAATGCTATCATCCTATCCACGAATAGTGGATACCTATTTACTTATTCAGGCCCTTCTAGTGTCCTCTAGGAATGTTAAAAAATTTCCTTTGTACAGGTTTGCATACTTCTTGTTAAATTTACTCATATTATTTACTACATCTTGATGTTGTGGTAAATGGATTTTTTTTATCAATATGTCTACTGTTTATTGTTTATATAAAGGCTATTAGTTTTTATGTGTTAATTTTATATACTGCTACTTCAATAAGTTCTTTTATTGTTTTGGTTAATTTTGTTATTGATTCTCTCTGGTTTTCCAGGTATATTATCATATTATTTACAAATATAGTTTTCCTTCTTCTTTAATTATTCTTCTGCCTCTAATCAATTCCTATTGTCTAATTGTATTGGCTAGTACCTGTAATAATAGCAGAAATAGTGAACATTTGTGTCTTATTCCTGATCTTAGTGGAAATACTCTAGTGTGTCTAATTAATTAAGATACTGGCTTTAGACTAATCATTATGTTGAGAAAGTATACTTCAATTCCTATATACTGGAGTAGCTTTACCAAGAATGTGTGTTAAATTTTGTTAAATGTTTTCTCAGTGTCTATGGAAATGTCTATGTGATTTTTTAAAGCATTATTATGTGTATGTAGTAGGCTGAATAATGGCCATCAGAGCCTAATCCTCAAATCTGTGTTACAGTATATTTACATTATATGATACATTTTTTCTATAGGTAGTTAAATGGAAGATTTTCAGATGAAGATTATCAATCCAGTCCTCTATGCCATCATAAATATGATTATAAGAGAGACATAGAATAAGACAAGACACATACATAGAAGAAAAGGCCGTGTGAGGTGGAAGCAAAAATTGGAGCGATATGGTTGTAAGCCAAGGAGTGTTGGCAGCCACCAGTGGTGGAGAGGAATGAACCCTCCTAGAGCTTATGGAGGAGGGAATGTGAAAGACGCCAATACTTTGATTTCAGACTTCTCACCTCCAAAACTATGAAAGAATAAATTCTTGTCCTTTTGAGCCACCCAGTTTGTGATAATTTATAACAGTGGCCATCGAAGTCTGATGGGGAGCTTAGTACTGGGAGGTGAGGTGTTTCCATAACAAAACCGAAAATGTGGAAGTGGTTTCAAAACTGGGTAATGGGTAAGAGGCTTTAAGAATTTTGAGGTACAACCTGAATTGCCTTAAACAGACTGTTGGTAGAAATACATGTTAAAATCACTTTTGGTGAGGTCTCAGAAGGAAATGAGGAGCAAGTTATTGGATACTGAAAGATGATCTTTGTCATATTGTAGAAGGAAAATTAACTGAATTGTGCCTCTGGTTGTGTTTAAAGCAAAAGTTGTAAGTAAGGAACCTGGATATTTAGCTGAGGAGATTTCTAAGCGATGTATTGAAGATGCAGCCTGGTTTCTTCTGTTGCTTACAGCAAAGTGGCAGGAAAGGGGTAAATTGAGAAAAGAATTGTTAAGCAAAAGGGAACCAGAACTTGATAATTTGGAAAATTCTCAGTCTACCTAGATTGCAAATGATGCCAGAATGAGGAGGTTTACTGTTAGAAAAGTGTGCTCTGGAGACAATGCCATGCATGTGGCTAGACATGATTTAACTAGTATTAAAGAGATTTAAGTGTGTTGGATTATGTTAGTGAATATTTTGTTTAGAACTTTTGCAGTGATTTTCATGAGTATTGTTTCTCTATAGGTTTTTATGTTTTTGCATCATCTTTATCTTTTTAAATATGAATATTATAATTCCCCTATGAAATCATCTGTGCTTGCTGATTTTTTTGTGTGGGGAATTCTTTAATAAAATTCTCTGTCTCTTAGATGGAAATTGGTCTGTTTAAGCATTCTAACACTAAGGGGTCAATATGTACTTCTGTAAGAAATTCTCTATTTGATCTAGGTTTTTGAACTTATTTGCATAGAGGTCTACTCCTCAGTTTGTTACCCTTTGTTTTGTTTCAGTGGTTATTTTCCTTTTTGGAAAAAAAATACTTGTACATTTTGCCTTCTCTGGGGTCAAGTGATCTAATGGTTTACCTATTTTGTTAACTTTTCCCCCAACTCGGGCTTTTGATCCTTTGATATTTACTTGCTACACGACAATATAGACACATCCAATTTTTCCTCCTTTCTCCTCCTAGTTTGTAGTTGCATTTTTCTACTCTGTCACAATACACAACAGCTATATGGCAGTCTTTGCATCCCCACTTTTGTTTAAGTATTATTAGTATATTTATATATTTTAAATGCTTTTGTAGTAGTACTTTCATTAAAGTTTTCCCAGTTATCATTTGGCTAGATAAAGCTTATTGTTTAGTAGATTGTTCAAGAATAGTTTATAGATTCAGAATGCCAAAAGTTTTTATGTACTGAAAATTGTTATTTTTTTCACATTTTTCCTTGAAATTTTAAAAATGTTACTCCACTGTAGCCTTCTTTGTATGTTGGTTTTTAAAATTCTGATGCCAGTTGAACTCTTTAGTTATTCTTAATTCTGTAAAAATATGATTTTTCAAAAATTATTTGTTCTTTTTGCCTGGAGGTCTTGTGGATTTTATTTTAGTCTTTGATATCTAATAGTCTTACCAGGATATGTTCAGCTTTCATCACTTTGGGTTAATTTTCCTAGGTGCCTTGCAAGTTTTCAAAGCTTATTTTATTTCTGGAAAAATTTCTTGGATTAGAATTTTAAAGAGTAGTTACATTTGATTTGTTTTCTTTTATTTTTTTAGGGACTCCAATAATACAAATATTATTCCTTTTTTGCCTATTATCTATTTCCCCTATTTTTCTCTGACCAACTTTATGTCTTGTTTTGTGTCATTTCTGTTCTCTTGGTTGTTCTCTTGTCTTTCTTCAATGTCCCTTATAAAATCTTTTTTTTTTTGAGTATTTTTTTCCTTGGGCATTTTGTAATTTCTTCTTACTTCTGAGATAATATCACCTTTTTTTCCATTTGTGTTCTGAGTTCAATCAACTATTTTATCATTTTTTCTTTTCTGTCCATTTGTGTTCTCAGTGATTGAGTTTGTAATTTAAAGTGGTTTTTCATATCTTCAAATGCTTATTAGAATTTATTTAATTCATTATGGGCTATAGGTTTCTTTCTACTTCATCAGTATTTTGGGGGGTGTTTCTGTAATCATCATTTTTTTGGATTTCATTGTTCTGTTTTTAAATTTCTGTTCTGTGAAATCTTTTACATGATTGTAGTTAAATGGCACTCTTTACTGTTGGTCTAATAAAATTCAGGCACTTTAGCAGGTTTTTGTTATAATGGTGGGGGAGGAACTGTGAGTTCAACAATGTTGTTGATTTATTTTTTCTTGTAAAACCCTACTTTTTTTCCCTTTCTATTTCATTACCTTTAGCAATTACCTAATTGCTAAAGGACACTTATTCTTTGTTTTTTTTTTCTCTTTTTCTCTCTTTCAGAAGCTATGTGTTTGAAAGATTGTTCCTTTAAATCACAGTTAATCATTTTAAATTTGTCTATTCCTTAAAATCATGTGTTTGGCCCTTTAGGAAGCTGCCTAGCCTTTAAAAGACACCTACATTTAAACCCCTTTCCTGAAGTTCTACTCTGTTCAGTCGTTCTGGTGTTCTCTCCAACTTTCCCTGAGGTCTTTTTGCCTACGCCTGTCTTCTATCCAGAGCAGTTTTTATTTGTCTGCCTTTGTTTGTAGCAAAGCATTGTGGTGGAGAGGAAGAGAGAAGAAGGCCATGGGACTTATTTCTTTTTCCCTCTCTACTTGCAATTTTTTTAGCACTCTTGGAATTCTATTCAGGTAACACTAAAAGCATGGTTTTGATAGAGATTTCATATTTCTGGAGTTACTTTGTATTCTTTCATGGAGACACTGGGCTAGGAGGTACTCACTGTACACTTGTCATTGTCTCTAGCTACTTGAAATACCTCAAAGAGTGCATGTTTGTGTGTTGACACAGCAATCTCAAACTTGCCAGTGGTTTGACCTACCACCTATACAAGTGATGGCTTCCATATTTAAAATTTGAACAGACACCTTTTTTTAAGCTCTAGATCCACATATCCAACTATAATCATACAACCTCATGCTCACCAAGATCAAAACTCAACATCCTCCTTCCCCACAAGCTTGGTTCCCTCTCATTCACACATTCTATTTCTTGATAAAAAGTAGCATTTCTCACTTTGAAAAATCAGGTCAGAAATTTGAAAGTCATCTAGAGTCATCTATCTCTCCTGTTGGCACATTTAATTGGTACTTAAATGCCTATTGTATAAATGTCCTCAATTTCTGGAAGAAAATGAATAAGACACAACATTTCTGTCTCTTGACAACACAGGGCATAAGGCGGGTAGGGTGTTCTTTGCTTCTTAGGTGTAGATCTTGCTAGTGGTGGAATAACCGCATAGAATACACACAATGTAATGAGGAGTTTGTATGAATGATGAACTTCTTATTTGAGTCCAAGATTTTGGAGGCAGGAACAGTATCTTATTTATTTACTAATCTTTCACAATACTTGTTAGAAAGTTTAATAAAGATCATTAGGGACATTTTAATTAAATGAATGATAAAATGAATGAATAACTGTGATATTACCTGTGATACTATCACATATTTCCTACTGCAAAGAAAAGTGGCCTGAATGACCACTAAAGAAAGCCAACTTCAAATTTTGCATTCATTATAAGGTCAGAACAATGAATGACGTAGACAATTAGGAACTTGGAGAAACCAAGGAATCTAAAGGAGGGCTCATACCCATTTTCCACGTGTGCTATGAATCCCTTTCACATTTGCCAAAGCCTATGGACACTTCTCAGAATAATGCTTTAAACTGCATAACATAAAAATACATGGACTTACAAAGGAAACCAATTATACAGAAATATAATTATCACACTATTAAAAAAATACAAATGTGTGATATAATAATACACATGCTTCTTTATTAATACATTAAGTAATACGATCAAGGAGCCAGAAGAATAACTACCATATTCTCAACTAGTGGTGAATATAAGCAATTTTTCAAGTTATCTCCAACCACTGTAATGTGATATGAAAACCTGTGTGATTTCCATTGGGGATGCTACTAATTTCTGTTAAGGCATGACTAATATCACTGTAGTTTCTTGCCTGTATTCATAATTGAATAAAATGCTAAATTTCAGTTAGATATTAGTGCAAATAAAAGTGCAATTTTTCCCCATTCAAGTTCACGAACATCTGAATTCTATACACATGCCTACATCCATAAATTCCAGGTTAAGAACCCCTGGTTAGAAGGTGCCAGTGCTATTCAGCACTATCTGACTAGCCATGTAGAACTGGGAGCCCAGTGGCCTATGGGTTCTCAGATTTTTGCAATTTATGACCTAAATCTCTGTGAAGTTATGGGTCAATCATCTTACATTTCCTTTATAAGAGTTACCTGTATAAGGGAAAAATTAGAATGTGACAGCTGAGTTGTCCCTTGGCAGACAGAAAGGCCTGTTTTGCCCCCGACAAAATGAACTTGCATTTTGCAGAGTTAAGGATAACATCCACAGACATTCTCTCCAAACACCAGTCTGAAGGAGCTCCCAGAGGCTGGGCTGTGACAGAGGAGGGGGTGCAAAGTGATGGAAGAGGGCTGGGACCTGGAAAACAAATTCTACCACCTGTAGATAATAAATGGAAAGGGTAGGAACTTCCCACTGGCTGATAGAAAGAAAATGTCACAAACACGAAAACAATAAAGCTGAGTTTGAGTCCTTGGTGCCTTCCCTTCATGATTAATGATTGGTCTCAAATAGGATAGGTAAAGGAAAGTGAAGTTCCTCTCGAAGTAGCTTTAAAAATGCCACAGCTTAAAAAAAATTATTGTAACATCAATTTAAGGGGAAAAAAACCTCTACTAAAATGTAAAGGTCAAGAAAGATTTGGGTGTTTTTAAATGCTGTCTTGAAGAAATTCTTATAAAGGTTAAGATGTCATGTAGTTTCAGAGTTATGGGCATAGAAGGGGGGTCCTGGACAAAAGCAGTGTTACCTTGGGGCCCTTGGTGACTGTGACCCTTGCTGACAGTGGGCAGCGGGCAGCTAGTGCATCACAGTGTGTCACCATGTCAGTGGGAGACCCAGATGCTGCTCTCTAGGAGCCTTTAAAGCCATCAGAACGTGTCATTTCCAGAGCTTCGCTCTGATTCCACACAGGCCTCTGGATGATGTGTCCCCACCCCGCCATATTCCGAAACAGCAGCACTCAGAGCAGCACTTAAACCCTCCAGGTGAGAGATTTCTGAGTACCTGCTATCTCCTGCCTTCTCTCACTGTGCCCTGAAATATCCAATCCTTCAGCAGGAAGTTGCCACAGGGAGAGCCTCTCCTGGTTTTTAGATTTATGGGGTTTGAAAATCTCCTGTTCTCTATATACAAAGGACTCTGTGGAATGGTAGAGGTTTCTATGACTTCACACCTAAGTGGTCTGGGAATAGGAGGTGTCCATTCAGTCTCAGGTGTCCTAGTCAGAAGCTAACAGACCCCTAAGGGACATCCCTGGGTCATGACAGTCCTCTTTGGGGAATGCACAGTAGCGTGCCTACACACCAGTGTGTGTGAGCAAGACTACACCTCAGCGGTGTGGGGGAGGGGCACCAGGTCATTGATGACTGGTATTTCTCAGTCAGTCCCCATGAACTGGATTCCTAAATCACCTGGAAGTTAATCAATTGCACCTTTTAATGTGGTCTGTGGAGCAGTAGCTTTGGAATCACCTGGGAGCCTGTTAGAAATGCAGAGTCTCAGGCCTCATCCCCGGCCTACAGAACATACACCGTCTGCATGTTAACAAATGCCCCCGGTGATATGTATGCCTGTTAAAGTCTAAGATGCACTGCTTGCTCAAGACATGCCTTCTGCGTGAGTTGAGTACCTACAGCCATGTGGGCACACACAGAGTCTGCTTCTCCTGCTGGGAAACTGAATGATAAGAGTAGGTCAGAGCCCTCAGAAGAAAAGGATAGATGCTACCATTGTAGAGAGTTCTGATCTGTCACGTCCATGTCCATGAAAGGAAACAAGGGCTTGCCACCACGCGCTCGCTGTGGCAGTTACTTAGCGAGATCTACCTAGTGATGGGGGCCATTTGAAGAGCGACACCTCACTCCGCCTCTCCCCAAAAGGTTCTTGGTGACATTAAATTCATCTTATGTGGCAGGATGGACTTTCAGGTAGGGAGCTAGACCTCTGCAAAATAATGTGCGGGGCATCAGAAAAAAACTATTAAAATGCACTCTGAGTATCTTTCTAATTGAGTCTGGGATCTACCATCAGAGTTTTTGTTGAGCACGTAGGTCTTGCTGCTGCTGCTCGGGTCGTGTTTCCCAGCTTCCTTCTCCATTCTTCTCCCTGGTGTCTGTCCCGAACTCTCTTCCAAAGGCAGCTTAATTACCCTAACACATCCTACTTATTACTGCTTCTTGTTTCTGATTGTATGAATTTTACATATTCCATTCATTTAGCACTGAAAACATGCTGTTCTCCTGTTGCATATAGCTTGTTTTTCCAACTAGATTTTTAAACCCAAGGGTAGAGACTTATCCATTTCTTGTATTCCAGCCCCTCGCCCAGGACATTTTATACAGGAGTAGTCTCATAAACTTAAAAAAAATAAGGTATCATTGCCATTATTGATGTTTCTTGGTGTCAGTGCTTCCCAGGGGCTGGGCATGTAGGCATGCCACACATACCAGCTCACGTGGTCTTCACAATTACTCCACGTGGTTGCTGTGCTCCCCATTCTAAGAGGAGGACACCAAAGCTCAGACGCCAGAGAGGACATTACAAAGTCACATGGCTGGTGCAGAGGCCAGGCCAGCCTTGCACTCAGAGTTATCTGAATATGTGTCCCCTCTTCATTAATATTATTGTGGGAATGAGTTTTCTTTTTGTTGCCTGCTGAGAGCAACTCAGATAAGGGCTCTGGGAGGAGGAGATGGCTTGGGAGAGAGATGGACCATTAGGTCCTCATGAACAGTTTTTATATGAATGATATTGGGAAAGCTGTTTCTTTCTCTACATTTCAGCGTCTCAGTCTCTACCTTGAAGGTAGTGATGCCTAACTCACTGGGTGCCCGAATAGCTCAATACTCTAGTAGGGCTGAAGAAGCATCAAGGAGGGGAAAGAATGCGAGAGCCAAGCTCAGGGGCAGTCCCCAGGAGTTGGGGTCCTCCCACACTCCTAAGGAGGGTAGCTTTGTGTGCAGATGCCCTGGCTGTAGGCACTTGCTTCTGCTCCTGCTCCTAGTTGCTGATGTCTTCAGGGACTGGCAGCAGACCTTCTTGAGGGTGGCCCTCATACCACGAAGGGGTCCTCAAAGTCACTGCCCACCCATCTGACATCAGAAAGAGCACCTCTGTCCTTCACACTCAGGATGTGGAAACCAGAACCACTCACTTATGAACCTGCTCACAAGAAAACAATTCATGCTGAACAGGCCTGGGTTACCTCTTTGACAGTCACCTTAAAAACATTTTCTTTTTAAAACATCCAAAAAACCAAACAAAACCAAACCCCCACAACACCCTGGGTTCAGAAAGAATGTGATTCTTCCCAATCAATAGTCAATGAGGGATTTTAATTCATGAGCACAATTACCATGATTACTCTGACCTATGGAGTCGGAGCATTTGACTACTCTTGTGTGGAACTGGATTTCCATATTTAGGAAGGAGAGTAAATGATATCAGGAATTTGTGTAGCTACACAAAATTCTTTCCTAATTATGTAATGCTTTCCTAAGAACCCTTTCTGACTAAATGACTCAACCCAATATCAAAATGTTTTACCGA
Organism: Phyllostomus discolor; assembly: GCF_004126475.2. Classification (NCBI taxonomy): domain Eukaryota; kingdom Metazoa; phylum Chordata; class Mammalia; order Chiroptera; family Phyllostomidae; genus Phyllostomus; species Phyllostomus discolor. The sequence goes on from NC_040907.2 coordinate 66,292,818, forward strand.
TATGTAATTCACCATCCCAATTAAACTTGAGTAAAAGGAAATAGTTAGAGCGTCCAACATTTCTATCAGAGCTGCTCCTACTGCATGTGGGTCATCTCTGAGCTGGCTGTCTTGAAGCAGACTCAGTTTTGAAGCAATTCTTATCATTGGACAATTTATTTGGGTTAAGTTCTCTAGAAGGAACATACTAAAAATACAGGTTACTTGGGCTTAGCAACACAGTTCCCACAATATCCATTATTCTAGCTGCATGAATTGCTTTATCAGATTAATTAGCTGTCATCTATCAGACAATATGGCTCTGAGGAAATAAGGCATACTTTAATGGAGATCGTTGTCTGAAATATGAAGCAGTTCTGTGAGGGACAGACCTGCTTGGGGGCTCTATGCTGGGAGTCTGGGGCACTAGAAGACAGAGAAAGACACTGCGTGAGAGGGGGAGGACAGGGGAGAGGAGTGAAGGGAACATCAAAATCAAACTATCTTCACAGTTTTTTCTCTGATCACCACAGTCTTTTTTTCTGTTTAAATGTTTCTTTCAAAAAATATAAAGTGACCATATGGTCTCTAATTAGGCCCAGGCCTCCAATGTATAGGTCCTACCTGTATCAAAATTAGAAGTGAAATGATCCCCCTGTCCATCCCTCTGGCAATGGTCACCTATGTCCGGTTCTCTTCTCTGTCCTGGATACACAGCTCGACAGCATTTCCCAGCCCTGTGTGTCTAGCGGAGCTGACGGGACTGAGGGCTGCACACCCGACTGTGGGTAGTCATACAGCCTTTCAGATGGACGTCTGTCCTCTCCGTGTTCTGCCTGAGTGGTTGGGAGCCAACAGCTGGAAGACGCAAGAGAGATGGGAGAAGCCCTTTGGTGGTGGGTAGATTCCTGGATCCCCGAGTCACCGCTTGGAGAAGAGAGGTTTAACACAGGGGTGTGTCGGACCAGGATCACCCACCTTGGACTGGCCATTAGTGATAAAACAAACCTGACTCTGTTAAGACATTGAGATTGAGATGTCTTATGTTATGTCACAGAGTATTATTTACCTGGATTGCTATAATTTATCATCTATATTGATATTTATTATCACCAGATTGATGGATACTTAAATCTCCTGAGCAAAATGTGACTTTAAAATGATTTTTCAAAAAGAATATTGTAGATTAGCAGATCTAGTTTGCTAGGGACTTTCTATCAGGCACTTCACGTGCTTTGAATTCTTATTTAATCCTTACAACAATCTTTTGAGATAGGTTTATTATCCCCATTTTACAGAAGAGAAAAATGGACTTAGAATATTCATTAAAGAACTTGCTTTTGGTCACAGTGCTAATGGGTGGCAGCATTGTGATGGTGACCTGAGTCATTCAGTGTCTACACCAAGGTCTCTGCCAATGTGTGATTCTCATAGTAACCCTGGGAAGATGGATTGGATCTTGGAATGGCATGGCCAGGTCACACCATGAACTGAGAAAAAGTCTTGGCCTTAAAGAGGCAAAGAATTATCTTATTTCTCTGCCTACAAAATAGTTGAGAAAACATTTTCTTTATCTCTATTCTACACCTCGAAAGTGTTGAATTGATTTTCTGTGATTTCCCTTTTCTGCCCTTCATTGAAAGCCTAGATTATGGCCCAGTTTTCTGTGGAGAGAACATTCTTCATGCTGAGTTGTAAATACTGCAAATGAGGAGGTTCTAACTAGATTTCAGCTGTGGGACATTTATCTCTCCATTGATACATGCATGGAACTCCATCCGGGGGATGCTCTTCTTAGAGAAAACCACGTCCTGTTTCAGCAGAGGCAAACCAGGTCAAAGGTGGACACGATGTGTGGGGGGAAATATGCATCCTGAAAGGCGAAGAAACAAAGAATGGAGCTAAGTAGAGGTGGTTTATTAGCTGTTTTTGTGGCTAAAAAATGTCAAATTTCAAGTTTTCTTTTTTAAAGCAGAGAAGACAGAGTTTTGCCTGACTGACCCCTCTAGTGATTGTTGTCATTTGAAAGAATAAATGTGGAAAGAGCTTCGGTGATGTATGGGGCACCACACAGGACAGATATTATGACGGTAGCCTTTATTGATAGAAAATATGCATATGGTGCTATGCTAGGTGATCCCCCAGGATCCCGAAGCCCGTTAAAATGAAAAAGAAGAAAAACATGGTAGTTTAGAGCAGGGTATGGAGGCAGAGTGCAGCCCGACTGCCTGTACAATAATTCAGTCCAGTTACTTAATCTTAAAGCTTCAGATTTCTCCTTCATAAAATGGGGATACATGTTATCTGTCTCTTTGTGTTTTGAGAAGGACACAGGATAATCCATATAAGCTCTCATGAATTGTTACTTGTTTTGAGGAGGATGATGATAACATTGACTCAGACACAAAAGACAGAAGAGAGACAAACTAACCTATAATAAGGACATCTTTACTTATCTGAGCTTATTATATAAGTTAGCATGAGTTTCATAAATTGGAAGGATCAAAACAAAGTCAGACTAGAATCCTAGAGAGAATTAGCCAGGCAATACAGTAGAAAGTGGGTACATACGGCTCCCTGAAGGAGCTGGGGCAGCCTTGTTTTAAAAAAGAAACCACAAGTGAATCCAGTAATTTTTGCAGGAGACTCATTGTTTGAGAGCTGGTCCAGGTCCCAGTAAGCACCAGCTCATCAGAGAAGGAGTAGCGTTTCCATGGAGCACAGCTGGAAGCAGAAGTGGGCTTTACGGGAAGATGGGCCCTGTGTTGGCAGAGAAAGAGACAGACAACTCTGACCAGAGTCTTGGAAGATCATCTGGAGGTTTAGGGAGGACTGGACTGCCCTGGACTTGTCCTGCAGGCCAGTCCTTTATGTTCTAGTCATTTAATGTCCAACTTATTGTAGGGACCAATCATAGTTATTAGAGTTCAGAAAACAAAGTTTCCATGTTGTTTATTCTGGAATTTGTGTTATTTTTCAGTATTCTACAAGTTTCCCACCAGCCTACTAAAGCATATCACTTCTCTAAGGAACAGAATGCTAGGCTGTGATACTAAAAGTAAGATGTTTGTTTTTGAAGCAACATGGATTCAAATAGTGATAACAATTCTTTGTGGAAAATAAAAGCATCTTTATATTTGTTTGAGCAAACAGAAAAATAGCACAATTGAAATGATTTGCTACCTGCCAAACAACACTGTTTCCTTTTGTAAGCCGTGTTCCATATACGAGGGTGGTAAAAGCACAGCCCTGCACAAAGGAATTGGGATGTATTCAGCTAGTGCAGCCTCTGTGCCTGTCCACAGGAGTTCACCCTGCTCCATTATGCTCTCCTTCAGCCTACAGAGAGTCATCCTGCATCCCCTGGACTGACAGACTCTGCTGCTTGGCAAAAGGCCTCAGTTCTCTGCTCAAACGGCCAGTGTTTGCCCTGGCAGTCAATTTGTGAGGTCTTTATTCCTGTTGAATGGGGCCTCGACTCGAAGCAAAACCTCAGAGAAGCTGTCATGCAGCCCAGGTTAGACCAGAAATATTTATTGCAGCTTCCTTCTTCAGTCAGATAGTTCTGTCCTGGGGTGGGGGGCAGGGGTTGGGATTTTCCACTGCAAGGGTGTGCTTCTATGTTGAGAGGCTGGCAGTGAGAACACGCAGCCTTGTTTTTTCTTCTCTACGTTCTCTTTAGAGATGTGGCAAAGTGGGCCTGCCAGTTTTCCAAAGGACCAAACAGGAAGAACTCTGAAGAACATGAAGGTGGCCTTTCACAAGCTCATATTTGTACTATTTTCATGTCTTAACTCTTAGGGCTTCCCCAGGGGAAGCCTTCCCCGTACATATCCAGGGGGTCTGGCTGTCTCCTGGCCCCTGAGCTTTCTGCTGAGACAGTGCCTAGGTTTACTTTAATAAAAAAACAAACAAACCTGTGGCAATCATAATAATCATGACATTTGCCATTGGTTGGTTCTATATTGCGTGCCTGACATTATGTTAAGTATTGTATTTGCATGATCCTCCATGACTTTCCTTAACTGTGTGAGGTGGCTCCAGCAGGCAGGTTGGTGTCCCTCTGCCTGAGGTGTGCTCTGCTGTCATGGGAAGATGCTCCGCTCAGGCATGGGATAACCTGAAAGCATCTGAGAGTCTTTGGCCCAGGAGTGACCCTCGACATTTGAGGGATAGGAGTTCTTGAATAAATCTCCCACCTTCCTCTTCTTTGGGTGGGACAATTTAAAGGCAGATTCCCACAGTCTTCTAGAGGGTCCTCAAAGGACTGGAAGCAGTTGACTATAGAGGTAACCTCTCACTTAAGCCACTTCCTCCCCATCTCACTTCCTCAGCCTCTCTCAGCTTCCCCGATGTTATCATCCAAAGTTGCTCCCTGTCCTCGACTCAGATGTGCCCTTGGGGGAATCCAAAGCTCGATCTCTATGACTGTTCTCACACAACAGAAGGAAATGGAGGTTTAGTGCGGTTGACTTGCCTGCTGAAGTGTAGCTCCTGCAAGGCCAGGGAGGGCTTGAATGAGGATGGTCTCCTCTCATTACACTTTTCTGTTTCCATCAGAAATGGTCTAGACCTATTTTTCTAGCTGATTAATTAAATTAATTAATATGTAGCTTCTTTTCAAAAAAGACTTGAGGCCGTAGAACCTACCTGACCTTCTGTCGAAATGTATGTGTTCTGTGTCTAGTTCTACTGAGACTCAGGATTCAGCTAGCAACATAATTAAAGAGAAATTTAATAAATTAATTAAAATTGCAATGCTATTGTCTGAAAGCAGCTAAAGGTAGTATGCCTCTACAGGTATTTACACATTTATAGGGGGCTTTTGAGACTACAATGCCATAACTTAAAGAAAAGTTTCTTTGTTAGTGGAATTTCCAGCATCAAGTGATCAAGGAGACCTCCTCTCCATGCCCTGTGATGGGATATGTCTTGAGATGCTTATTTCATCCATTTAGCCATGTGCTTACTCTAGCTACTGACAGGGATGCTCTATCTAATCATCAACAGGATTCCTCTGGAACTGGAAGGCAAAGTGCACTCCTAAGTGTGCTAGCCGGTTCCTTCTGAGTGGCCAGAAGGCAGAGCCCTCCCTTCGGTGACTCCGGCCTCTCCAGGGGACACAAAGGACCTGTTTACCCTCCTTGATTCCCCAGCCTGTAAACGGAAGATAACACTTGCTCCTACTTGCTTTTCAGAGAGTGATGTGAAGATAAACTCGAGAATGTCTATGACGTCCCCTGAATTCTTGGGATGAAAGTCACTTTGTAAATAGAGCACAGTCTTAATATAATTACAGTATAATGCAGCAGCTCTCAAGCCTTAAAGGTAGTGCAGTGTGGCTGGGAGGTACGATCGCAGAGTGGTCCCCTGTAATGATTGCCTCGTGAATCTACGATCTGGCAGCCACACATTAGAAGTGCTCATCCTTTCTTCTCATTCAATTTGGCTTTTATTTTCAAGAAGCCAGTTCTGCAGTTTTGCCCATCATGTGCTTCAGATTTTGGGTCAGGTTTTAGAAAACACACATGTATAAATATACATGTGTCATCTAATAGGTGACCCAACTCCCGGAGGACCTGGGGGCTAGATCAGTAACTAGACCTTTAGATAGAAATTCTACCTTGAAAACAATATTCTAAACTCTCTGCATGTTTGTCAGTGGCCTGATACACACTCAAGCATCACCCATTTTCCACACAATAAGCTACATAGTTTTCATTTTTGTTAAAGAACTGGAACTACTGGGTTTCTCAGCAAAAGCAAAAGAAAACAACTGTAGAAAAGCACCACCTCTTCCTTCTCAAATTAATTCTTTCAGTTTGTGCCCCTAACTCCATAGAAATGTGGTTTGGCTTTTGAAGTTTTTATTAATCTTTATAATGCCCGTTTGTTGCCCTTGAACTTCACAGAAACAGAGCCTTGACATAAATACTCAGCTTTTAGATGGTAGTATACTCAAGTTCAACCATAAACTTTAATGTTTATACACACATATATATATATTTAGCTTTGCTTTGTTTCTCCAGTCTCTGTTTTTAAAAATACTTTTAAAATGCAAATTTTAATAGCTTACATTTTAATTTCAAAAGTAACGCAGCTTGTTAAAAAAACACAAGTGTGCATATAGAAACAGAGAAAAATGTCCCTCTTTCCTGACCTTTTTTCTAAAATCCCAGTGCCAAGAAGTAAACCGTACACTTTCAAGCCTTTTAAATTAGGGTCCTGTTAGTTAGAGAGATGGAAATTGTCTTAAGAAGCTAGTAACCAGTCATATTTCTGAATAGGAATATAATAAAAATTGTGGAAAGTTTTAAAAATAAACTCTAAAAAATTAAATTTTTTTTGCCCGTAAGTCCACTATCTCAAATAACCAATGTTTTAACATTTTAGTGTACTTTTCAGAATTTTCCTCTGTAAATATGAATAAACAATGGTTTGCTACTTCTCCAGCTTATTCAACATTGTATTGTGACAATTTTCCAATGTTAAGAAAGTCTCCAAAAATGTACTTTTGAATGGTTGTAAAATATTCCATTGCAATTTCTTCAGCTTAAATTGTTTCCAGATAATACGATAGGGTGGAATGGGGAATACTATCCCTCCCACCTCCTGTTTCCACGGGGTGAGGCTGAGGCTGGGGCTGGGGCTGGGGAGGGCTTCCCTTCCACTGATCAGGAAGGAGACAGAAGCAGAACACTTCGGTCTTAAGGTCGAGCGATTCCTCTGGCAGGTAACTTGAAGGTATCAACTCAGTCATTCCCAATCACCATCCTGTGAAATTCCCAGGCTTCCTGGTTCAGTCCTTCCTCCTTGAAGCTGCTGATCTCCAGGATGGGATCAGCTTTTGTTTCTCTTGTTTTCCACATAAGACTCACTTATTTGGACACTTATTTCCTCCCCCTCCCTAAATGTTGGATTAAGCAAGGGTGTTAGTGGGCTTGTGGCCACAGGTTGAGCAGTTTTTCTAATCTGGTATAATTAACCATTAGGGTTCTGTGTCGGTCCTTATCAGCTGAATTCTTCTCTCTCACCTGGATCTTAACCCAGGTGGGGAGAAACAGTGAGTGAAGAGAGAAGTGGTAATTAATTATACCCCTCTGCCCCAACCAATATTACCATAGTTCACATTTATTTAGTTTTTCCTCTGTCCCAGGGTGCATTTTCTTATTTAACTCAATGCTGGGAGGTGGTATTATTATTAGTATTCCCATTTTATGAATGATAAAACTGAGGTGTGGTGACACCCCTGGCAAGAGATGGAGCTGAGATTTGCTCCCATGCTCCTAACCTATTGCCTTTCATCTCTTCCGTATCATAAGTAACACCTGAACTTTTGGGGTATGTAAATTGGAGCTTGAACTTTCAAGCTACCCTATGCTGTCTCTCATTACTGAATATGTGCCTATCATTACTTTCACAATATTTTATTTTAGTAATCGAATGCCTTTTAATACTATTTATAGTGACTTTTTGTGTACAGATTTCTGTTTTTATACAGTTAAATCTATTCTTATATTTCTTTATGATTTATTCCATCATAACTTCTCTGTTCTTGCCTTTTGTGTTTTTGTCTTTGCTTAACCCAATAGATTGTCACCTGTGTTTTACTTTACATCCCTATGGTTTTATTTTAAAAGCATATCTCTGGCCCTGGCTGGTGTAGCTCAGTGTATTGAGCTTGGGCTGCGAACCAAAGTATCGCAGGTTCGATTCCCAGTCAGGGTACATGCCTGGGTTGCAGGCCATGACCCCCAGCAACCGCACATTGATGTTTTTCTCTATCTCTCTCTCTTTCTTCCTCCCTTCCCTCTCTAAAAAATAAATAAATAAAATCTTTTAAAAAAAGTGTATCTCTTACAATCCAGAATTATTTGGTATAGGAGAGCCATTCAAAGGTTTTTTTTTTTTAATAAAAAATCAGTTGATTCAGTGGCATCCTTTCTTCACATGATACATGTACCTGTTTTTGGTCTCTGATTTTCTCTACTGCACTCTATGCTGATTTTCTATAATCTCCCTGTTTTTGTTTGCTTGTTGAAGTTTTATAGTATATTTAATATTCAGAAAGATTAAATCCCTCCTCATTGCTTTTATTTTTAGAAACAAATTTATTATCATCAGGTGATATTCTTCCATATGCATTTGAAAACTACTTAGGTTTATGTCCTAAAATCTTATAGGGAATTTAATTAGACTATATTTATATTTGCAACTCGGAAATATTTAATATCTTTTTTAAAGATTTTTTTGTTTATTTATTTTAGAGACGGAAGGAAGGGAGAAAGAGAGAGAGAAACATCAATGTGCGGTTGCTGGGGGCCATGGCGTGCAACCCAGGCATATGCCCTGACTGGGAATCGAACCTGCGATGCTTTGGTTCACAGCCTGCGCTCAATCCACTGAGCTATGCCAGCCAGGGGGAAATATTTAATATCTTTATAAATTTTTTCAATCTAGGAACATCTGATTTATTTATTTTTAATATTTTTTGAGCATCTCCAAAGTGCTAAATTCATCTTCATGTAGGTGGCATTCTGTTTTTTGTTTAGGTTATTTCTACTATTTAAATTTTTTGAGGCTATAGGGAATGGAATCATAGAAATAGTTATTAAGATTTAAGGTTGTTTAAAATAAATCATTGCTGGCATATACACATTAAAAATACTTATTTTGTTTGTGGCTTCTTTATTGAACTCATTATTTTTAAAGATTTTTCTTCCATCCTCTTGAATAGTCTATGTATAATTATGTCATTTAAAATAATGATGATTTTTGTCACTTATAATTGTTACATATGTTTCATTTTTATTTCATTAACTACAACTTCCAGAAAAATGTTAAATAAAAGCAGTCATAATAGACATCTTTATTTTGTTTCTGATTTTAATGGGAACGTCTGTAAGATTTCATTGTAAGTTATGATGTCGCTTGTTATTTTAGAATACATATTTAATAGATTTAAATATATTTTAATTGATAGATTTAAATTAGACAGTTAAAATATTTTTATTTATAAAAATGTTTCCTTTTTAATAAACAACAAAAACTAGATGTTGAATTTTATTGTATTGTTTTTCTTTGCCCTGCTTATATTTTCAAACATTAAACTATCCTTGCATTTTTAGAATAATACCACTTTGATGTGTTGGGAGGCAATTCTCCCTGGGGCTCTCACATTTTTATATATCTTGTGAGCAGAGGCACTGACTGTGCTTTGTTTCAGAGTATCTTTTCAAGATTAGAGATGGTCTTTCCCTACAGAACAAAGGGCAGGTTTGCTTATAGCCCTAAAGATGTAGTGTCTGCCCCTGGGAGCAAACAGCAGGCATGTTTACTATAATAAAGATAATGTCTCCCTTTGGGGCAGTGGCCAGATGCTTACTACCCATTTCTGAAGAATCAAGTTTCTGAAACTCAGAGTTCCTCTTCTAAATGCAACATACTGAACATGCAAGCATCTACCTGGGTCCATACTGCCACCCCTGAGAATGGGAGGCAAAGGGCAATGACACACACAATGATGCTTAGGCTGCTTCCTGCACTGTAGGTAATAAAACCCTTTGTTTCCGACCCCTAAGTCTCATTTCTTCTGCCACATGAAACTGTGGCAGGCCGTCTTATCAGTTGGTGAGTAGGGTAAAGGCTCATATCCTTCACCTTACTTATCGTTTGAGAGATTCCATTTCCTAAAATTTACTTAGGAACTTACATCTATACTCAAAAGTAGTAGAAAAATAGTTTATAATTTTTCCCATGCTATATTTATTAGGTTTTTATGGCTATACTAGCTATAAAAGGAATTTAAAAGTTTTTCATTATTTTTTCTGTGCTGAAGTGGTATGTATGACATGCAGAATAAGACTTGAAAATAGTTTTTTAAAAAAATAATTTTGATTTAGAAACCTTATGGGAGTTAACCTTTTCCCCCAATTTCTTTCCACTGACAAAGGTTTATTCAGTTTACTGGTCCTTACTGAGTTAACATCAGCCTTTTATATTTTCCCAGAAAATCAGCGAAGTTTAAAAATTTAATGGTGTACAGTATTATACAACTTCAAGAGAATCTCTGATATCTCTAGTTATAATCTCACCTCTCGTTTTATGAATTTGTCTTAAGCCCTTTTTCTTTTAACATTTTTTCTAGACTTGCTAGAATATGGCCAACTATTATATATTTAGTGTTTGCTTTGATTATTCTTTGCTTTTATTTTTGTTATTTACTTTTTTCTGCTTCAAAAAGCTGTTTTTATTTTCTAACGTTTTAAATTTAATTACCATATTTGTCGGACCATAAGACACACCTATGTTTTAGAGGAGGAAAATAGGAAAAAAAATTTGAGGCAAAAAATGTGGTAAAATATTTAATAACATAAATAACATAATATTTCACCAATGTAAATGTAAACAGAACTCAACAGCAGCATTAACAACCATTATTCCTCCCAAATTTGGGGGGAAAATGTGCTTCTTATAGTCCGAAAAAGCTTAATTCTCCTATTTGTGTTACTTCTCACCTAATAAAGCAGGCATAGACCTACTTTTTCCAATGAATAGTTTTAGCTCCATTTTGTAAGTTTTGATGTATAATGCTCTAATAATTATTATTTTCTCACCAATTTGTGATCACAATTTTTATCTTCTCTTTGATTGAGTTACTTACATATATGTTTTCTAATTTACAAGTGAATAGTTTCCTTGTTTTACCATGTTTTAGTTGATTTTATTATAGTTGGACAGTGTAGGTTATATACTTTTCCTTGATGGATTTTATCAAAGTTTTATTTTTGTTCTATTACACGATTAACTTCTAAAAACATTCTGCAGATGTTTTCAAAACATATATGCCCATAGAAGGGCATAAACTTAATAACAATTATATTCCTTTACATTATTAGTTAAATCTGCTTTATAATAGGCTTACTTGATTTACCAAGGGAAAGTTTCAAGATCTGTTGTGCCTGTTTTTCCCCAATATATCAAAGAATTGTTTGCTTTATGTAGGTTAATGGTACTTACTAGACGCATAGTAGTTTCTACCTATTATACTTTTGTTGTGAAGTCTATCTTTTTCAAGCACTCTGTATTTACATTATTTTTGTCCTGTGCCTGTCTATTTTTTGTGCTATTAATCTTTTTATTTAAATAAACATAGTAGAGCCTTACCCATCTTTTAATCTATATGTATATTTTAAATACAGACATAGTTGAATTTTATTTCTTAACCCAAATTGGGAGTCTTGATCTGTTAATAAATAACTTACATTTATTTATATTTATTTTCATAAATGATGTTTTTGCTTTTTTCTAATCTTTTATGATTTCTCTTTCTCTGCTTCTTTGCTGATGTTTTTGTTCTTTTGTTTTATATATGAACTGTTTCCTTTGCTCTTTTTTCCTCTCATATGGAATGTTTTCCTGTGTTTCCTTAAATTTTATTTAATGTATGTGATCCTATATTTCTCTAATCATGCCAAGAATAAAACAATCCATTGGCCTCTTTCTTTGTTAGATGATGAAATTAGTATGCATCAACCACTTCCTTGTTGTCATAAAAATAATTTTAAGTATTAACCAGGGGACAGCCCTGAGCCCTTAATTTCAGGAGCTAGTCAATATTGCTAAAATTATAGAAAATGTTTCCTTGGAATCTTAAATTTTCAATATCAATCCAAATGCATTATTATAGCAATAAAATTACTAAAACCTTAGAGATTTGATGTGACTTAACTCTAGGTCCCAAAACTAGTTGGTGGCAGTATTGGGCAATATTAGACCTAGAAATTTGCTCTCTTGATCCCCAAGCTAGTACTCTTTCTAGTGTATTATAGTTTTTTTCTGGTAGCTTTTGAGACATTGAGCAAATCTGGTTATCTAGAGTTGAGGAGGAGTGGGTGAAAGAAGAGAGCTCTATAGTTTAGGGGAAGGCCCGATGGCAGAGGATGCGTGTTTGATTTAGAAAGGAGACAACTCACAGCTTATCAATTAAACATAAAACAAAAATACAAGCTTTTCTTTTTGGCTCTGTCACCTCACTTAGGAGAGGACTTAGGTAGAGCCTTTATCTGACTGCTCTGTGCCCTAGATTTTTGTTTACTTTTATTGCATTTTGTTCACTTTTATCGCTTTTAAGAAAGCCATCTGGTGAAATATTTTGGACTTAGGTTGATATTCAACATGTAAAACAGGCTGATTTCTAGAGTGAATACTCAGCCTCCAAATGAATTTTAACAAATAAGGAAGACATTAACTAAATTATAATCCAAATAGCATCTCACTGGGATATTTCCTGATTGACATGAAGGTGCTGGCCAATTTTCATTTAGTTCAGAAATATAAGTTTGGGGAACATCAGCCCTGGAAAGCTCTGGCATTAGAAAATAGGCCAGTTTTTTTCCACCTCCTATCAAGGGCTTCTGAACTCGGCTCAATAGGCTTAATGATATGTACCCTCAGGGAGGCAAAGGGAGTGGAGCCGATGCTGGGCAAGATACCTATGGTTCAGCTTTCAGGAACATGGATATACTCTTTGATCCCAGCAGATTTTTTTGTCTCCTAATAACAAATAGGTGGTATCTTTTTCAATGTTACTTCTTCATCTCTCAGAAACCAGCAGGGTGTTGATGGGGCCCCCTTCTGATGCCAATCACAAGTCCTGGGCCACTCATATGTGGGGCTGACTAATTATAAATGAGGGGTTCCCACTAGAATGGCTCACAGAACTCTGGAGAATGCTTATGTGCTACATGGAAGAGATGCATAGGGCAAGGTATAGTGGGGGGAGGAGCATGGAGCATCTATACCTTCTCCAGGCCTGTCACCTGAGCAACACCTGGATTTGTTCACCAACCAGGAGGCTTTCTGAATTTCATGTTCGAGAATGTCTATAGAGCTCAATTCCCAGCCTTCTTCCTCCCCTTCCTGGAGGTTGGTGGGCGGGACTGAAAGTTTTAACCATCTAATGACTTGGTTTTTCTGGTGGCCAACCCCATTATGAAGTCATCTAGGGGCCCTATCTTAAATCATCTCATTAAAATAAACTGAGGTGTGATGGAAAGGGATTCCTTATGAATAAACACATTCCTTTCATGTAGGAAATTCTAAGGGTCTTAGAAGTTCTGTGCCAGGAACCAAAGACAAAGACCAATCAATTACAGGTCCCTATGTTTTCATGTAACCCTCTGGGCAGAGCAGTGAGGTTATTGGTTGTACCAGGACAAATAGTTTATGAATAAGGTTTGTTTTTTTCCTACAGAACCCAATAAATACCTGATGAAATATTGAAGTTAGAAGATCTAGAAGAGAGATGTGACATTGTTCTTATAATTTCTGAAGCTCATAAAGGAGGACATCAGGGTCTTTTTTAAAAGACTATATTGTTCTTATCTATTTCACCCATTTATTTTTTAAATATATTTTATTAATTATGCTACTACAGTTGTCCCATTTCCCCCACTTATTCCTCTCTGCCCTGCACACCCCCTCCCACACACATTCTCTCTTTTTAGTTCATGTCCATGGGTCATACATATAAATTCTTTGGCTTCTACATTTCCTATACTATTCTTAACCTCCCCCTGTCTATTTTCTACCTACCATCTATGCTACTTGTACCCTGTACTTTTCCCCCCTCCCTCCCCCTCCCATTTCCCACTGATGATAACCTTCCATGTGATCTCCATTTCTGTGATTCTGTTCCCGTTCTAGTTGTTTGCTTTGTTTTGTTTTTGTTTTAGGTGTAGTTGTTAATAACTGTGAGATCATTGTCATTTTACTGTTCATATTTATATCTTCTTTTTCTTAGATAAGTCCCTTTAACATTTCATATAATAAGGGCTTGGTGATGATAACTCCTTTAACTTGACCTTATCTGGGAAGCACTTTATCTGCCCTTCCATTATAAATGAAAACTTTGCTGGACAGCGTAATCTTGGATGGAGGTCCTTCCCTTTCATGACTTTGAATACTTCTTCCAGCCCCTCCTTGCCTGCAATTTTTTTTTTGAGAAATCAGCTGAGAGTCTTATGGGAATTCCTTTGGAGGTAACTGTCTCCTTTTGTCTTGTTGCTTTTAATATTCTCTCCTCTTTAATCTTGGCTAATGTAATTATGATGTGCCTTGGTGTGTGCTTCCTTGGGTCCATTTTTTTGGGGACTCTGAGCTTCTTGGACTTCCTGGAAGTCTATTTCCTTTGCCAGATTGGGGAAGTTCTTCTTCATTAGTTGTTCAGATAAGTTTTCAATATCTTGTTCTTCCTCTTCTCCTTCTGCTACCCTTAGGATTTGGATGTCGGAATGTTTAAAGTTGTCCCAAAGGTTCCTAAGCCTCTCCTCATTTTTTTGAATTCTTGTTTCTTCATCCTGTTCTGGTTGAATATTTCTTTCTTCATTCTGGTTCAAATCATTGATTTGAGTCCCAGTTTCCTTCCTGTCACTGTTGGCTCCCTGTACATTTTCTTATATTTCACTTAGCATAGCCTTCACTTTTTCCTCTATTTTGCGACCATACTCAACCATTTCCGTGAACATCCTGATTACCAGTGTTTTGAACTGTACATCTGATAGTTTGGCTATCTCTTTGTTGCTTAGTTCCATTTTTTCTGGAGATTTGATCTGTTCTTTCATTTAGGCCTTTTTTTTTTCTCTCAGCATGCCTGTTATGTAGTAAGGGGCGGAGCTTAAGGTGTTCACCAGTGGGGCAACCCAGGTTACTGTGTTGTGACGCTGTTTGTCGGGGAGGGGTCCGAGAGGGAACAGTGCTGCTTGCTCTGCTCTCTGCCAGATTTCAGTCACTTCCCACACTTTCCATAATCAAACCAGGTCCTTCTGGTGCTGGTTCCTGGGTGAGTGGTATGTTCTAGAACCCTGTGGACTCTCCAACAAACTCTCCTGTGAGGCTGGGAGTTTCCCCTGCTGCTGCCTCAACCCCTATGAATGTTTTCAGTCAGAGGTTTGAGGCTTTATCTCCCTGAGTTAGAACCGTGGGTTGTGTGGTCTGTCTTGCTTCACAGTTGTTCCTCCTGGTTTATCTGCATGCAAATGTGGGATCACCCTGTCTGCACACCACTGCCTTGCCAGGTCTGCCAGCCTCCACCTTACTGTGAGTTCTTTCTGCCAGGCTGCCCTCCTACCAGTCTGGGTGAATGTTTCTTCTTTAACTCCTTGGTTGTTGGACTTCCATAAAGTTCGATTTTCTGGCAGTTCTGGTTGTTTTTTGTTTTTAAATTTACTGTTATCCTTCTTTTGGTTGTGCAAGGAGGCACTGTGTGTCTACCTATGCCTCCATCTTGCCTGGAAGTCAATAAAGCTCACCCATGAGCTTTACATACCTCTTTCTGCAAAGAAGTTTAGTGTGTTTTGATATCTGTATTTAAACAATTAGTAAACATTCCAAAGACAGTGTTATTTCATCCATTTTGAAATAATACATAACAAAGAATTATAGCATTTTGCCATGTATAATGGGTACTTTTTTGCCCAAATTTTTGAGGGAAAAATAAGGATGCACATTATATGTGGGTATAATGATTACATACCATGGGTATAATAATAGGTATAATAATCTTGTGTATATTGTGCACAAAATCTTGGCTGCACATTATACACAGGAAAATATCGGTGCTCAAGATCACACACAAAATATCTCTCCAAATTGGCAAATAATCTGCATGTATTTACCTATTGGCTTGCGCAATCCTTAAATTGTAAAAATGATGACACTAGATATGTGCCTACATGACCTTCAGTCTTTTACATATAGTATCACTGGTCCTTGGGTAAATATTTGTGCTCACTATGATGAACTGAGTGGTATTTATTCTTTAACAAATGACTCCTTCTCTTCTGGCTGGTGGCATCCTTTCCAGCACAACTTTAGCTGGGCTTGACAATATGGTAAGTAACTATAACTCATTTCTTGATACTGGATGTTATTGTTTTCCTTTCAAATATCTCCACTCCATTTTGCCTGTTTGTGCTCAGTTTAATTAGTGAGATCATGTCACAATGCCAGCTCAGCAGATCTAGCTACTGGTATATGTTTTTGTGTACTGACCATAGTATTGGGCCTAGTTGTCCATATCTTTTCTTGACTTTGGGCAATTCTCAACTTGAATGTGACACCATTGCTAGATGGGTTAACTCTATTGCTTTCTAGATCTTCACTTCAGTATTAAAACTGATGCCAGGATGACTATGAATTTTTTTCTATAATAAAACAATTTGTAAAATCTGCAACCCCCTTCTCCATCTCTACCATGTGATAACTTACGGACAAGAAAGTCAAATTTGGCATACTACATACAGCTCTACCTCACCAAGGCACTTGTCCTATCAGGCATAGGCCTTAGTGCAGGCTCTGATCAGTCCTGTAGTCTCACAGCATGGTGATTTTTCCAACCCTGCAAAGAGGTCTAAAGCAGTGATTTGAGAACTTGACTGCTCACCTCAAAAAGCTGAAGAGTATTTTAAAAATATAAATTCTCAAGTTGCAATCAGATCAACTGAATCAGAATCTCAAGGATCCTAGAACCTAAGACATAAAAGAGCTATTAAAGCAATAACAATGTTGATGAGCTTCCAGTGGGAAGAACCACTAGTGTAGAGGCTCTTGAATGCTGATGGTGTATATGTACTAAATAGTGATGCTGTGGAATCAGAAGGAACCCTCTCAGCTTATCTCTCATTTTATGGGAAGGAGGTAGAGGTCTTGGCAGGTCATGCCACATGTCTTAAGTGTACACAGTTAGTCAGAATTGTGAAAACCAAAAGCAAAGTCAAATCCAAGTACTCCGATTCTTAACCCAGACTCATTTTCTCTAAATTAAGCTATCTTTGAATATTTTCATAGTGTTACCATTTATAAGTTCAATATTTTCACTCAGGAGAGATACCCTAAATATAAGTTAAATATCTTTCTCTCCTGAGCATGAGTGCAAAAAGGGAATTTGAGAAGCAATGGGTTAACTGAACAATGCAGCTTTACCACAGTTAGTAGCTGACAATGTTAACTGATTATTCAAAAAGTTACTCGTGAGTCAGATAGGTATGAGCCCAGGCTGGTACACTGAGACAGGTGGAGAAATAACATGAAACTAGCATAACTTTGTCAGATGTACAGGCTCAAGGTCAAATCCTGACTCAACTCTGTGTTTCTAGGCAATACTAGGCCTCAGTTCTGGATCTATTAAATAGGTATAATAGCTTCTTTTTATAGTTCTTGTTAGATTAAGTAAAATAATATATGAATGGTGCCTGGTACCTAGTAACTAATAATAAGTTCTCATTTATTGAGTGCCTATTTAAATTCCCGCCACTGAACAAAATATTAAAGCTTACATTAGTCCTATGAGTAGGTGTTATAATTATTCAAGTATTAAAGATGAGACCTGAGACTCAGATGTTCACTAGCCTGCCTGCAGTCATGGAGGTATTAAGAGGCATGGAGTTCAGCACATTTTAAAAGCCCCAGGTTTCACGATTACTATTCTGTCTTTGAATAAATGTCAGCTCTGACCAGTGTGGCTCAGTTGGTTGGGCATATTTCTGCAAAGCAAATGGTCACCAGTTTGATTCCCAGTCAGGGCACCTGCCTGGGTTGCGGGCTGGTGAGGCAAGTGATTGATGTTTCTCTCTCACATCAATGTCTTTCTTCCTTGCTTTCTCTGTCCCTTCCCCTCTCTCTAAAAATAAATAATAAAATCTTAAAAAAAAAAACAAATGACAGGCATTATTATTACCCCCATCCTCACTCAGAAGTCATATAACTTAGTGGGCAAGCAGGTAGTTAAGGAGCCAGACTCAGGTTTTAATCCAGTTTTGTCTACTTCAATAAATGAGAGATAGCTCCCTAACTTTGTGTGAGTGCCTTAGTTTCTCTATTCCTTGATTTCTTCATGTGCAAAAGGAGGACAAGAAGCTAGTTTATAGGGTTTTTTTGTGAGTATACCCAGTAAGTATTAATACATATTTTGCATTTTTTGCACCTTAGTCAGTCTAACATGCTCAGAGTGAATGAATGCTGGGTCATGTCTTGACCCTGTTTTGGAAGGTCATATGGAGGGTGATTTTAGAACTTTTTCAGAATCTAAGATGCTATTACAGTAAAGGGGATGCTGAAGGGTGGTGGAAATAAGGCTGGTTATACCTTTGCAGTTCCTCCAGCCAGAGTTGTTTTTTTCTCTGGCAGGGAGTGGATCCTCTCAAGTTCTATGGCCCTGAAAAACCTCTGGAGCTCCACAGGTTGTAGGTGAAGATGGGCTGAATCTGAACCCCACCTGTGCTGCGTTGGGCAAGCACTCTCACAGAGCAGGGTTTTATGGACTTCTGACTGCTCTGCAGAATGGAGCCCAGCTCTAACGGGGCATTGAGAGGGGCAGCCAATGCGGAGACAACCCTGAGGTGTGAGAGTTGGGGTACTGGGCCTTTAGTTCTATACTGTCCACACAAATGAAAGGTTTTGGAGTGTGAAAGCAGGTGCTGCTAGTGATACCAAGGGATACTTGTGTGTGTGCATGCCTACATGTTTACATTCTTTTAGCTTTTTCTCAAACTCATTCCATTTTGAAAGCTGAATGCAAATGTTATACCTTAGAACATTCATGAGACTGCTTCTCCTTTCTGCTTTCCTGTAAAAACCAAGAACTAAACCACACTCTTCTGAAGACATTAGCTTTCTTTTTGATACTAAATCTAAGGAGTGACCTTTTAAAGATGATCTTTATATATTAGCTTTCTGAGGGGAAAAACTGTCATTAAAAATATGAAATACCAATATATTTTAGTTCAGTAACCTGAAGTTTGACAAATTTCCCACAGTCCCAGCTTTCCTAAGTGAAGCAACGCATGGGTCTACTTCTAGGCCTTTATAACACTTTGTTCTGTGTCATGGAAGAAAGTATTTAACACTGCTTTTATCTCCCTCCTTTATGCACATTGTACTCCTCATCCTGTGCCAAGATCAGGCTGAACCCCAGACAGAGGGTAGAGCTTCTATCTCATGCTAGCTGTGTCCTGCACCCTCCCACCTCACCCAAGAGTTGTATGCTTGATTGAGCTGTGCTTTACTTGTTGGAGTTAAAATATATCCTGCTACATGTCAACATTGTACTAAAGCATATCCTTATATTTTTATTAACAGGCACTGCTTTAATTCAGTACTGAATGAAGTACTTTTACAGGACAGCAATTTTACATGCCTGTAAATACCTGGATGTGTAGAAACATCAGATATGTGATGAGCTGAATTTACAAAGTTGGTAAAAACTAGGTGATTATTTGAATTGCAAAGGAATCTCTTCATTTCATTCAAATATTTCTTTAAAAGTAGTAATAATGTCTTACATATGCATAGTGGGAAAGGCTTTGCTAGTGTTTTCATAACATTAGCTCATTTGCTCCTCTTAACACTATGGTGAACTAGGTGGGTAGTGACTGTTATCTGCATAATTTATGGATAAGAAAAATACAAAGCATCCTTAGCACATTTGAAATGTGCTTACCTTTACACAAATCAACTCATCACCACTTTAGGATGCATAGTCCATTGTTAAAAGTATGCCTACCTGTCTTTACTTATATGTATGGCTGGTTAGTGTGCTAGTATCTCTCACCATGTAACAAATTTACCCCAACATCTAGTTGCTTAAAAGATTACTGTATTATATCTCACCATTTTTTTGGTTAATAGTTTGAATAGGGTTCAGTTGGGTGATTCCTGTCTTCCACGTGGAGTCAACGGAGATGACTTGGGATACTCAAGCTGACAGATGAGCTGGTCTCGAGATTCTGCGATGGTTTCATTGACAAATTCAGTGCCCAGGCTTGAAGACTGATCTTGGCTTGACTATTAGAACACTTACACATAGTCTATCGAACATAGCACAGGGTAGGTGGGGACTCAGGGCTTCCAAACACACCACTCCATGAGAACACAAGTGGAAGTTTGTCAGTATCTTAGGGCCTGGCTCAGTCCAACAACTGTCCCAGCATCACTTCTTCCATATTCTGTTGATCATACCAATTATAGAGCCCACCCAGATTCAAGGGCAGGGGATATACAACCCTCTTCTCAATATAAGATGTAGCAGAGAATTTGTGTCCATCTTTAAACTGCCAACATCTATTCTTTGGCTGATTATTCACATTCCTTTCCTAAGCAAAAATACCTTCACAGTACCCAAAGAACCCTTTAATATTCTCATTGTATGAAACATCAGGACCCAAGTTCAAGATCCATGATCTTGCCATCTGAATCAGGTACAAGTGAGACTCCCCAGGTGTATTTCTTTGACTCTGAGTCCTTCAGTCTGAAGACTTGTGAACTAAAGAAACTGAATTTTTTTTGCCCTCTGCCCCCAACATACAGTGTTAAGACATGTAAGACAAATGCAGTGGGCATTCTCACTCAGAAATGGAGAGAACAGACAGCACAGAACAGCCCTTAATCTACAGCACTTCTGAAATCTTGCTGGCCATATGTTGACATTCTTTGATTAGGTTTCAATTCTGCTTTCTAGAAATTATACAGCCATATAATACAATAATATTAATAATTACTTTTTATAGTTTATTTTCAGTTCACTTTTCTCTACCTGTATTATATTATATATGCCTAAATTTTTAAAAAAGGCACTTTCAGCATTCCTTACAGAAGTAAAAATTCAACCCAATCATACAGTCTATTTTCTATTGGCTACATTGCCACAGGCAAGGGTATTGCCAAAATTTCTGCCACTTTGTAACCAGAATCACTTTTTCTCCAGGCTCCAATAGCAATTACTAAGTATTCACCAGCAGTCTCCTTGAGGCTCTGCCAGCTTTCACTAACCCGTGTCCACAGGGTCTTTCCAGCTTTCACTCTGTCTGGTTCCAAAACCACTGCTTGATGTTCTCAGGCTTTGTTATGGTAGCACTCCACTTCCAGATATCAAATTCTGTTCCTGTTAGCTATTGCTGCATAATAAATGACCCCTAAACTTAGTAGCTATAACAACAATGATTTTATTATATGGGGATTTTATTACTCAGGGATTCAGGCATGGCTTAGCTCAGCGGTGTTCTGTTCCATGCTGAACTGAATGAGTTTACTCAGTGGTCTTCCACTGGTGAATGGGCTTGTCTGCAGGGTTCAGGGTAGCTTCACTCACGTGATTACCACTATGGCAGTGTTGCCCGAAATGTGGGCATCAGCAGAGACTGCTGACTAGAGTGTCTACACTTGGCCTCTCTAACGTGGTGGCTTTAAGGTAGTAGGACTTCTTATAGAGAGACCCAGGGTTCCCAGAAGGGTAGAGTTAGGGTATGTAAACTGTCAGTTTCTTAAATGACAGTTCTGGAATCTGGCCCAGCATTACTTTTGCTACATTTTATTGACCTAACTAACAATCACAGAGGCATCTAAATTCAAGGGCATGGGATATAAATCCTTCTCTCCATGAGAACAATGTCAAAAATTTTGTACAAAAAATAATGTTTAGTTTTTCATTTTGTATTATTTACTGATACTTACAGGACTGACTAACTCACAACTAATTCAAAATTAGCAATTCAAGCTATTGTTTGCATTCCCCCACTACTTGGCTATGTTTGAGCAGAGAGAAATAATCTTTAGGTTTTAGTTTCCATCATAGGCAAAATGGAGGTGTGGATAACTGTTGGCACCCACAAGCTCAAGGGGATGTTGCACCTGTTTAAAAAAATAAGTATTCAAAAAAGGACATTCTAAAGTGCTCTAGGAAATAGAATAATAAATTATTGTAACAAATTGCACCATTATAAATTCACCACATTTTTCTAATAAAGGGAGAAAATTGGGTTTCTCTATTGTGTAAAATTAACAGAGCCACATAGAAACTCTGGTATACACACAACACTCACACTTCAAACACAAAATTTCATGCCATAGTGTATGTTTCTTCTGTTTTTTCCTATGTGTCAGGCAATGTACATTTTCTCACTGAATCTTTACAGCACCTCTTGGAGATAGGTGCCATTATTAACATCTTAATCACGCTTCCTGAAACATTTTTGTTCTGAAGTTTAAATTCTAACACATCTTTTGCATATTTATACACAATACATCTTAAGAGAATCTAATCAAAACTTTAGTAGAGTCTGTAGGGGTTTTGTTTAGATTCTACAGAAATCTTACCTTTTTATTTTATACAAATTTTCTTGCAAAATGAGATAAAACAGATTTATGAAGATATCAAAATGATATAACTAAGGGGAGAGAAAAATAAAAGAAGCAGAAGAATTGGCAGAAGCTAGTTTTACTTGCAGAAGCCAGAAGAAACATGAGGTGGTCAGTGTTATGGGAGCGGGGTGGGCTGGAGGCCAGGCTCCTCGACCTGCTATGCTATTAACTAAGAAATTAGGTGTGCACCCTTGAAAAGTTTCTTTTCCATTTTCTACCAAAGTTTCCTTTTGTGTCAAGTAAGAGGGTAGAACAAGATATATTCTAAACCCACCTCAAGTTTCATATTCTCTTATCACTCAAGGAAAGTGGATGAAACACTAAATACACATAAACAAACTACCTATCAAGGAAATGAAGATGCAGAGCACAAGACAGGTTTAGAAAATGAAAACACCAAACAAACGCTGGACAATAATAAGTAGTAGAATGACCACAGAGACTGAAAAACAAATCACAGACATGGAGGGAAATGAAAATTTAAAAAAGTAAACTGACCCTAGCCATCAAGAAGGCAATTTGCCAAAAGAAATTTTATTTATTCTTTCAGCAATTGTTTGAACCTTCTATGTATTAGACCTTATTCTAAGCACTCGGATGAAGTAAATGAAAAAACCAAAAATTCCTGTTTGCATGGAGCTTACCTTCTAGGTTGGTGATACAGGCAGTAAAATACATGGCTTGCTAAATAGTAAGTAGACAAATACAGGGGGGAAGGAGGGTTGAACATAGTGGGTGGGGTTTGCAATATCAGACAGGGTGACTCAGGGAGGCCTCACTGAATAAAGTTCTGAGAGAAGTCAGCACAAGAGCTGTGGTGACTTCGCTTCCTATTTCAAGGAGAAAATTAAGGGGCATTCCATGCTGAGGGACCAGCAAGTACAGAAGTGCTGAGACCACAGCATTCCTGATGTGTTTGAAGAATAACTAGGAAGTTGGTGTAGCCAGTGGGGTTTGAGTAAAAGAAGAAAAGAGGAGTAGGAGGGGAGAGCAGAGGAAAGACTCTGGAAAGATGTTGAATAGAGAGTGCCATCTGACATATTTTATCAAAATACCTTTATTGCTCTGTAGAGAGTAGACTAAAAAAGATCAAGGACAGAAACTTGAACTAAGAGTTCCCAATTGCTGAGATGGGAAAGACTGTGGAAGGAGCAGTTTTGATGGTGGTGGTGGAGCTATTTTGAGTTCGTTTTTGACATATCAACTGTTAGGCGCCTAATAGGTCTAATTAATGTATGTATTATATGTCATGGATACATGATTCTGGCTTTCAGGGGAGAGAGCCAGGCTGGAAGTATAAATACATTAGAGCAGTAAGATTGGATTGGCTTCTCAACAGAGTAAGCATAGATAGAAAAGAGATAGGGTCCCAGGTCTAAGCCTGGGGAGTCCTAGGCAGAGATGAGGAGAAACATGAAGAGTAGATAAAGAGAAGTATCCAGAGAAGTAGGAATAAAACAGAACAAACAGTCTTGGGAGCTCAGTGACAAAAAAAGTGTTTCAAAGAGGAGACAGTAATTATGTCCCATGCTAATGACTGGTTAGGTAAGATGAAGACAGAGAAATGACCATGGACTTAGCTAAGGAGAGGTCTTTAGGACCTTTCAAAGAGTTTTGCCATAAAAGGGATATGAGAAAGGAGAGTAGCTAGAAGGGAATTGTAATAAAGAGAACTTTTTAAAAATATATGAGAAAACAAGTTTGACTATTGAAGAGAGTGATCAAATAGAAGAGAGAAAATTGCTGGAGCAATTGCCTTTTAGTAGGTGTGTGTGCTGGGATTTAGTGGCAAACAGAGGGGTTGGTCTTGTTAGGAGAATGGCTAGGTGAGAAGGTTGAGTCAACGGATACAGATACAGGTAGGAGGGTAGATGTAGTGAAGTTCTCTTGAGTGCTGCCATCTTCTCAGTGAATGGGGAAGCAAAATCATCAGCCCAGAGTGAGGATGTTGTTTAGAGGTATGAAGATGGAGGAGTAGGTAGGAAATAGCTGTCTAGGGGAGCAGGAGAATTACTGGACTAGAGATACACAGTTTAATTGCTGTAAGGTATTCAAAACATCTCTAAGGTGAATACTTTGACTTTCTGAAGTCAGGTATTGCTGGTTTTTTCAAGCTGGTGTTCTCACATAAGATATCCTTGGATCACCAACTGAGAGGAGCCAAGAGAAAGCCTAGAAGTGAATAAATATCTGAAGATGCAGCTGGTAGAACATAACCACTTCTTCTAGAAAACTACCAATATTTTCCTGGGATTTCTTTTCTTAACTCCCTTTCTTGGCCCTCTCCCCCATTATCCCCTTCCTTATGTGCTGAGATACAGGTAGATTAGTTAGTGATGGATTTCAGGAAGCACAACCGCTTTTACTTTTGCATTGGCCAACTTTTTCTGTTGTTCTCTGGTAGCAGGCAATCCCCAGTTCTCAGAGGCTTAGAAGAATCAAGATTTGTTTCTCTTTGGTGTTACATGTTGGCTGTAGATCCGTTGTTATTTAAAGCTGAAGGAGCTCATGTTCAGATCATGCCATTCTCCAGGCAGAGGGAGAGAGCAATGGCAAGACTACATGGTGTCTTTTCAAGCTTCTGCATGGAAGTAGTAATTGTCACTTTTGCTCACATTTCATTGGTCAAAGAAAGTCATATGGCTAAGCTTGATGTCAATGGGATGGGAAGTATAAAGTTCTTTTAGGGAGGAACAAATAGTTTGGAACAATTATATAATTAGCCACAAACTTTTCCATGTGTGGCAAGAGAAATCCTTCTCAAGAAACACAATGTGTCAAATTACTTCATTCCAAACACAACTGACATTCAGCCTCCAGGAGTAACCTCGGGTGATTAGACACTTGGTATGAATTTTTGGATGCAATTTTACGTCTGACTATATGGGTTAGATTATTTTGCTTTAGAATTTAGAAACTGTCTTACCTTCAGGGAGGCAGGTCAGTTATTTCATCATGTACATTATAGGTATTATAATATCAAAAGCAACCATGTCAAGTTTTAAAAAATGCATCTTATAAGCTTGAAGAGAGAGTGCCATCCAGAACTGTTTTTTTTGAGACTTTCTTCAGTTCCATGAGCAATTTTATAATAATATAAATATAATATAATAAAGAGCTCTGACTGCAACTCTGTAAAATAAAAATCCAGAAAAGGTAGAGAATTCTATATGTGTTCCTTCTCTAGAAGGAAGAATTTTATAGCTTAATAAAGAGCTGGGATATTTCTCCAAGACACTGAGTAACTAAGGCCTATGACTCAAAGCTTCTATGTCAGGTATGGTGCCCTGTGCAAAGCATTTGGCTGTTCTGAATGATTGCCTAGCCATAGAGATAAGAAACCTGAGACCAGCCTCAAGGTTGTCAAGGCTGCAATGGATGCCTGGTATATTGGTTTAAACACACATGGACCAGGGTCTGTTGCTGTTTGCTCTTTAGTTTCACTTTACTGAGTATTTTCCTGCTTGTGTATGAATATGAGATTCTGACAGCTGACAAAGGACATTCCAAGAACTTAGCCAGAGCCCAAATTATGTACTGCTGGGGGAATTACTCCTCATAGAGTTGTCCAACGACCCTGCTCTGGAGAAAACACTCAGGTAATGCATTCCCAGTGGTAGCTCAGTTCCCATCAACTCACCACTGGTGCCCTCATTATGGTGTTTTTCTTTCTTTAGGTTTTAGGTTTTTTTCCCTGCTAGTCCATCTCAACCTCCCACCACAGCAAATTTAGTGTCCATGAAGGGGCCTGGGTAGCTATCCCCTGAGACTATGTTAGGTTTATTTTTAGTTCAGGCAGTTTGGAAAAATTACTTTCCCTCTCTGACTGCACCAGGACTATCTTAACTCTGACTTAGAATTCTAGACTTCTCACCTTGAACTGAGACTGAGAAGGTAACTCATGCCTTCCTCTTAAAGATGGAGCAATCACATTGCAATGAGGATAAAAGATTTGCCAATAGTTACTCAGACACCCAATTGTAAGAGTGTTTTTCTTTGGTCTGTTGGTCTCAGATCTGTAAAATGTTTAACTGTGTAAAATTGCAAGTTAGTCTGACTAAATTGGACAGATTGCAGGTAAAAACCCCACTCCCTAAATCCCAATTGATCCCCTGAGCCATCCCTACGCCTTAAAAGTGTTATTATTACGATCAAGCTACATGCTCAAAAATTATTTCCCTTGGGAACACACACCTAACCCAGACAAAAAGATTACTATTTTTTTTTACTCTCTCCATACCCTTTGTTCTAGGTTTCTTGTTTCTTTCTTTCTCCCCATCTTATGTCTCATTTAAAGTGATATTAAAATGCTATGCTCTCCATGGTCTTCCATCTACTATTAGGTTGAACTATATAAAATTGCCAATATTCAGCTGTTTTGACATCAAAGGTCTGCGATTTCACATGGCTCCATCTCACCCAATTAGAATGGGATAGTACATTTGTAAAAATTCCCATGCTGAAAAGTGCAGATTATTGACCAAGTTAATGGCAACTCATTGACAATATGTAATAGAGTTGAATGTGTACCCAAGTTTTAATAAGATCCTTTGTAAAATGAAGGCTAATTACATTAAATGAGAACTTTAATTTGGAAGAGAATTTCAACTTTTGATAAAAAAGGTGGGGGACTGGAATGCCACACACATGTTAATACGCCAAGAGTCTGTGTGCAATGGCTTGGCACACACAACATGCTTATGTGTTAAGAAAACAGGCTCCTCATTTCATGTTATACACTTTACTTCTCTTTTGTCTCACTCTCTTCTCTCTGTTGCTTTCATGGCCAGATTTCTGAAAACAGTCTAAACTCACTCTGTCACTTTCTCCCTCTTATTCATTATGTACTATGTTGTAATCTGGTTTCTGTCCCCAACACTCCACTAAAGCTATGTTTGCCCAGGTCACTAATGACCTTTGGTGGGCAAATTCAATGGGAGCTTTTCTGTCTTTATCTCACTTTACTTTCCTGTTGTATTTGACAGGATGGACCAAGATTTACTTCTTACTATTTCAACCTTGTCCCTCACTTCCATGGTCTCACTTTCTCTTTTTTCAGTTGTGTGTCCCAGAGCATAGCCTAACGTTGGCACTGGAAGGTACTTGTTCATGCTTGCTGAATGAATGAATTAATGAGATTACAGCACTTCGTTAATTATTAGCCACTGCCAATAATCAATTTGATCCCCACTTCCAGCAATTTCTCTACCCCACCCTCTACCATATACATTTTTAATAATGTATAAACTTGCAAGGTGCTACGTTTTCCCTGTTTTTATCTCAGAAATCCTATGGCGTTGGTTGGGAGCAAAGCAGGCAGAACAGAGGAGACTGCTGGTTCCTTCTCACGTGGCTTCCTCTAAATCGAGTGTTATAAATACGCTGGGTCATCAGTCATGTTTTTAGTACCCCCTTAACTCTTAAGAAAAAAGATTCATGATCTTTTTCTTTCCTCCCCAGGATGTATCACTTAGAGATCCAATAAAGTGTATGCACAAATAGCCACTTGTTGCTTGCTTAGACATATGACCTGACAAAAAAGATAGGAAAAAAGCCCAACACAGGACTCCAGGAAAACAAAAGAAATGAGCCAACAGAAAATGTGACACTCAGACACACACTTTATGCATGTTTAATTTCTGTTGTTTTGGTTGGAAAACAGCTGCAGGTGTCCTCTAATTATAACCCCATTTTCACAAATATCAACTGTCATATTTAATCTGTTAGAGTCACCATATAGCCTACTGTTACAGCACATTTCTTTCATTACAAATTTAGCAGCAGAGTCTTGAATGCTCAAGCTAACATTCAGGCTAGTCAATTAATGCATTATTTACAAGTTAAATGTTATTAAAAACAGGTTCTTAATTTGCTAATGATTTAGTAGACCCAAGGCAATATTCCAATATTTTTTTTATTGAAAAATGAAGGAACATTTAGAAGAGTTGGGATGGGGAGAGACGCCAGGGGTATTTTGGCCTCCCTCACCGTTTTCTGAGGTTCTTTTCTGCTTTCTTCTTTATTGTGTGTTGTTTTGGTGCCTGTACTAACCAGTTGCAGCAAGAGTGAGAAGAAAGACGTATGAAGAATAAAAACAGCATAAGGATTCTTCTGAGTGATGTTTTTAAAAATCACCAGGCAGTTTGGAATGACTCAATACACGTTCCCCATACAATTGGTCATATTTTGATTTACAGCGCCATTCCAGCAGCACAGCAGGTTAAGAAGGTTAAAAGTCAGGGAAATTAAAGGTTATTAGCATTCCACTGTTGTCAGGCTGCAAAAGTGGAATATATGTCTTTTCAAATATACTTTGAAAAATTAAGAGTTTCTAAGGTTTAAGGGCCTCAGAGTCATCACTATAATCTCGATTTTATTCTTGGTTTTAGTTTTTTTCTTCTTTTGCCTTTGACCTTGATCACATTCTAAAGTCCTATCTTTAATGTTCCAAAGTTCCATGACACACACCTGAGTTAGGAAAGATAACCTGGGTAAGCTCTTTGATGACTTCATGAAAGGATTCAGCTCCTTCGAACCAGTTACCACATCTTCCTGCCATTCTCTCTGACTCTCTTCTCCAGTCATCTCCTTTCTCCTCTCTGCTTCTCTCTTGTCCTCTTAAACCTTTTAAAAAACTTAACTGAGATGCACCTTCTTAATGAAATATGGTTACAATAAAGTCTAGCCCACAATGGTTTTTCCCATCTCTTAATTGTTATTTCATGTCTACATCACATAGTCAGTCAACTGTTACCCTGCTTCTCTGCAGATGTTTCTCCATGAGACAAGCTGTGGATTCAGAAGGACCTGACATTTGTTTGTGGTGTGACCTAGGGCAAATGATTTCTTTTCTCTAAGTCTCACTTTTTTTCTTCTCTTAAATGAAGATAAAAACCCTTATTTAATTGTTGTGAGAATTGGTGAGATCATGTACGTGAAGAACCTAGTTAAACGACAGGAACTTGTATACAGCGGTTCCTGTTGCTCTAATGAAATGAGATAATTTACATCAACCACCTAGCACTGTGCCTAACTTGTGTTCGGCACTCAATAAAAATTAATTCCCTTTGGTACAATAACTAGGTCAAAATCATTTCTTGTTTTCATTTTCACTCAGAGTAAAATTTTCTCAAGGGCAAGCACTACATTTATTTTAAAACTCTTCAGTTTGTATGGATTAATGTTCCATCCTCCGTATTTTGGAAGGTGTTCCATATATCTTTCAGGAAATCCAGGCAGACCCGAGTGCCCACTGCCCACACTGGTGGCCTGGGTAAGGCACATTTTTATTGGTTCTGCCTCTTTCCTTGCCTCTCTCTCCCTGTTCCCTTCACTCCTGGGGTCTCTAAATCAACTATTGACAACCTGAGTCTTTGTTTCAAGCTCTACTTTTGGGAGAATCCAAACTAAGTAAGGAAAAGCTTCAAATGACAGAGAAAGAAAATACGTAAAACAGTGAGTAAAGAAGCAGAAGAACCTTCAGAGTTGCCCAAGGGAGAATGTCAATAGAATAAAGATGAGAATAGAATTCATTCATTCATTCATTCATTCATTCATACAGAGGAAGGTAAAAACATATTTATAGTTGCATTGTGACATTCTTTTGTGTTAATAAAGCTATTGTAACAGTCATAATTTGCATATCTTTTTCCACATCAATATCTGTAAACCTACTTTTGCCCACCCTTGAATTGAAAAAATTTGTATTGTGCATCTAATATGTACCACACCAGGTACTGATGATCAAACCAGACAAGGTCTTTCTGGCCCCATGGTGCTCACATCTTAGTAAAGGAATATGCAATAAAGAAATAAATCAACAGGGAAAATCATGTCAGGGAGTGATAAGAGCTTTGGAGACAAAAAGGGAGGGTAAGAGTTAGATTGTGTACAGGAGAGGCTGCTATTTTTGATGGTGTGATCTATTTAAAATGAGCCCAGGCCTGTCTGGGAACAGGCCTGGCTAGAGTGAGAATGACCCATCTTTTGTCCACTGCCTATCATCTTCTGGAGTTAAAGCAGAAAAACATTCTTTCTAGCCTGGGAATGAGGTCATAAGACCAGATAAAAATCCTGCTGGTTAGGAAAAATGGGGTGCAGAGATTTCTCTGGGTATAATTTTCCAAGCCAAGTGCTTTCTGCTCTAAAAGGCCCTGAACCTGGCCTGCAGCTCCTGTGTAAGCCCTTCCTTTAGGAATTCCTGCAGGGGTGGCAGCCCTTCATTTTTCTGTCTTCTCCTCTGTTCGGTGCATCTTTCTCTTCTCTTTCTCAAATAAGAAGAATACTATTATTTATATAAAATTTTAGAGTATATACAGAGCATACTTTGTCTAATTTAATTCCCATACAACTTTGTCCATTAACTTTTAAAAAAATTTTTCAATTACAGATGACATTCAACATTACGTTAATTTCAGCATAGTGGTTAGACATTGTCCATCAAGTATTTTTATCCTTGTTTTACAGATGAGGACACTGGGCCTTGGGGACTTAGCTGAGGACCGCCTAGCTAGAGTAGAGCTCGGACTCAAACTCAGTCTTTTGGTTACAGTCCAGTGTTCTTTTCAAAGCTGAGTCCATGGGCCACACTACACTGATTTTTGCCTCTTCTGCCACCACCACCAACCCCTATCCTACCCCATGGCAGCCAACTTGTATGGGCAGATGATCTCCTTCTCTAAGATCCCATCACTCTGACTTCCATCAGTGGGCATAGGATCAGATCTCACTAGACCCCGAAAGTCTGAGGACAAGTCTTTCAAGAGATTCTGTCTTCAATATTCTAACTCAGCTCATGTGTTGCGCTCCTGATTGTGTGTTCTCACTGCCACATTAAGATATCAATGTTTCTCTTAAAAGTAATATTTATTTTTAAGCATGTGCTAAGAAATCCTTAATGATCCTTCCTTTGAGAAAATATGGGGTGAAATTTGATATAACTGTTGCTGGATCTGTTCTGCTCCATTCTGTGGACTCCCCCGACCCCGTGCTTTTTTTCTTCTAGTACATCCCACTCGATTCTGCATCTGAAAGCCTCAGTCCCTCAGGGTTGGACCCTCTACCGTGTGGGGACTCAGAGACGATTTCCTCTGTGGGGTGAACTCACTGCACAGGCTGAGTGGGGCTGTGCCCTTGGGTTGCAGTTGGAAACTGGATTTTTGAAAGTTTGAAACCTGATGTTCTCTGCTAGCATCTCAAAGACTATATGGGAAGCACAGCACTTTTAAGGACATTGCTTTTAAAATGTTGGAAATTCAAGATGAGGAATATCCACTTAAGGCCATCTCTTCTGAGGTACAGGTCGATGATACTAAACATTTTTAAAGGTTCTTTTTGGTATACAAATGCTCCAACTAATAATTGTTAATTCTTACTATAATTCTGTGTGAGGTAGGTATTTTTCTAATTCTCATTTTATGCTTCAGTTGCACTTTCTATTTCTCCTTCAAAACACTTTGCTCACTCGTAATTATTTAACAACTTAGCTGTTGTAATTATTTGTTTAATATGCAGGAGTTAAAAAGGCACATCCTGGAACCAGACAGACCTCATTATGATTCCTAGTTCTAAAAGCTGTACTCTCTGTGGCCCTGGGAAGATGACATAATGCGACCCTGCCTCAGTTTCCTCATCTGTAAAATGTAAACAATAATAGTATTGGCCTCATACTATTGTTGTGAGTTGTAAAGGTGTTAATGTGAACAGGGCTCAGTACTATGCCTGGCATGCTGTAAGCATTCCATAACCGTTGACAATTATTATTATTACTTTTATTGTTCTATAATAAACACATGACCACCTATCATGTTTTGCCAGGGCCAGTCCTCATTTGCCAACTGTCTTGTAGTAATTATTAATAGTGTCTGCCTTTGCTCTCAAAAGTGTCTAGTTTGTGAAAACTATAGAAGTGGAGGCCTGAGTAGTGGTTGCCCGGGTGAGGGAAGTAAACCTGGGAAGATCTGAATAAGTGTAATCGATTATGTCTATCTCCATGTATGTGTTGTGATATTGTACTATTGTTTTGTAAGCTGTTAGTATTGGGGGAAATTGGGAAGCAGGTACATGGGATCTCTCTGTGTTGTTTCTTACAACTCTTGTGGATACACAAGAATTCAAGATAAAAAATCGTAATTAAAAGAAGAAGAAGGGTTTAAAAAAGTCCCAATTTGGAAGATAAAATAACAGCGTGATTATCCCAGAAACAACAGCCATTGTCTCACCAGGACGTGACCACCTTCCATAAAGAGAACTGTTACTGGTTCCCTCTATTTCCTTTACCTAGTTCAATTTGTCTTCATTGTACTTATCTCCACTTGACTCATACTTATTTGTTTATTCTCTCAACAATTATTCATTGAATGACTACTAGGTTTCAGCCTTATATCAATGAGCAAGTTCCTTGGGAAACTTTCATTTTATTGAAGGAAATAAATAATAAACTAAAAAAATAAATAGATGAATTATTT
The DNA here is from genome assembly GCF_004126475.2 of Phyllostomus discolor. Classification (NCBI taxonomy): domain Eukaryota; kingdom Metazoa; phylum Chordata; class Mammalia; order Chiroptera; family Phyllostomidae; genus Phyllostomus; species Phyllostomus discolor. Next base: position 66,325,457 of record NC_040907.2, read on the forward strand.
AGTACGTTGGAAAGTGATGTGTGATGGAGAAAAGACAGATGTATTAGTCAGAGTTCTTCTGAGAAACAGAACCAACAGGATGCACGTAAATACTTATTATAAGGAATTGGCTCACCTGACTATGAAGGCTGGGAAGTCCCAAGATCTGCAGTCTGCAAGCTGGAGACCCAGGGAAGCCAGTGGTGTAGTTCCAGCCTGAAAGCTGACAGACGCACACTCCAAACCCATGAAGAGCCATTGTTCCAGTGTAAGTCTGAAGGCAGGCAAAAGCTGGTGTCCTAGTTTGAAGATGGTCAGGAAGTTGGAGTTCCTTCGCACTCATTTTCTTTCCATTCAGGCTTTTAGCTGGCTGCACCAGGCCCATTCACATTAAGGTGGGAAATCTGCCTTACTCAGTCCACTGACTCAAATGTTAATCTCATCTCCAAACATCGAGAAGCCCAGAATAATGTTTGAAAAATGTATCTGGCCAACTCATGGCGCAGTCAGGCTGACACATAGAATTAACCATCACGATAGGATAAAGGGGAATGGGTACTGAATGGTGATTTAAATTTTAAACAAGGTGGTCATGTAGCTTTTTTGAGAAAGGGATATTTGAGCAAAGACTTGAAGGAGGTGAGCCATTTATTGGCTTATTGTTCATCTTCCCTGATCAAAATAAAAACTTCATGACACAAGAGATTTAATGTTTTTCATTTGTTACATTCCCAGTTCCTGATGCTTAGTTACTAGCTTGTCACAAATATTTGTTGAGTTAATGAGTGAAGATGGGGACTGTGGTTTGGGTGCATTTACATCTCTTGTCCCTAGCGCAATGTTTGGCACATCCACACAATCATTAAGTATTTTTTGTTTGTTTTTAAATTTCTATGATTGTTCATAGTAGGCATCACTGAACATGGGCTTACTTCTGTTGTCTGATAGAGTGTCCCGAGCACTTCGGTGCTGAGAACAGTGCCTGAATATACATAATATTTAGTTAATAGTAATTCTTATTACAGACTGTGGGCTCGGATAAGGAGACTGAGCTAGGAAATGGGAAGTGGCTTCACGATGGTCTCAAGGCCAGAAAGCAGTAAGGCTGGGGCCTTAACTCTGGTTTTCTAACCCTTTAATCCCAGTATTTATCTACTTCAGACTGCTTTTAAAATTGTTGGGGGTATCTTACTTGGCCACAGCCTTCCTGCCACCTGCCCTGTTGGTCCCTTACTTGCAAACACAGGGCCACATCATGAGTGACAGGCAGGCAGGTTATGTTGAGTTGTCAGCATGCACACCTCCCAGAGGACAGCCGTCTCCTCCAGGTACCACAGTGTCAGGGGACACCCTTCACAGTAACAGCAGTGGAAGGTTATGCAACCTTTTGGCGACCATTGACTTTGTCAGACAATAGTACATTCAGTTTGAAAGACTCCACCGGGAAGTTGCAGACTTTTAAAACTAATTTGGTGTTTATTCAACTTTGCAATCACTTCTATGTACTATCTGTGTTTCACACACCGTGAAACGGCGCTACACTGTGCAATTGAATTAGTTCTACAGTGACTCAAAGGCATTAAACAATGACTTTGATATTTTAAGTACTGACTAGGAGGGATTTTTAATTCCTTCCTCATAATGAAAGCAACAAAAAAACCCAGTTACACAACCCTGGAACACTTATTCTCTTTTCTATTCTGGGTGGACCCTACTGAGACAGAAAAAAATCTCTGAGCATTTAGTTTGCTTAATGGCAGAAGAAAAATTAAACAAGCATAGACGTGCAACCTTAATGACACCCAGCAACACTAGAATAACAGTTCCCAGCTTCTAAAACCTGTTATTTAATACAATGGGTAAATCTTGTGGGAGCTTTTCAGGTGCTGCTGAGTCTGAAAAAACAGCTACTTTGTGAGAAAGGGTGGGGGTAGAAGCAGGGCGTGCGCCCTGCTTGTGCTTATTTGCTCAGGAGGGTCTCAGTGTGCAGTCCAAGGCGGGCAGGTGCTGGATGCAATTCAGCTCTCACTGGGCAGTCTCTGGAGGCCGTGACCCTCCTGAAGACAACGCTGGGGCTATGTGAGTTCACAACTGTTGTCAGTTCTGCCAGTGACACTCTGGCACTTTCCATTCAGAGCCCTTCTGGAGATGGCACTGACAGAAAGCAGCAAGAGGGGAAAAAATCCAAACAAAAACCACAGCCAGTGAATTAGTGCCATCAAACTGCAAGCATTAGCTGGTAATAGTTCAGGGCAAAGCACCTAAGTGATGATTCACATCTAACAATAAATATATGAATAGCTGTTGAAAGCTTGTTTGATTTTCACAAAGAGGTTTAAACAAACATTCATTTGTTCATTAGTCTTAAGCAACACTTTTATGGCAGGGGATGCATTAAACCTAACAGATGTCTGCGACCAAGATATTTGGTAGTTTTAAAGATGAAGACACGAAGCCATGCATATCGCTTATGCCGAGAGGCCTTGAAGTACCTGTAATGGAGTGAGATACAGTTATTATGTATTAATGCTGTGAATCTTCATCCAACGAGAGAAAACAAATAAGCGAGAAGGAATGTTGTGTCTGTGGAGATAAAGACTTAGAGGGACTGGTTCTGCAGTTGGTCCTGTGTTTGCATAAACTCATTTTGTTGTTGTTGTCGCACAATTTTTAAAAATGCAAGTGGTCTAAATCTGTTCCCTAAGGTAATTTATGCTAAACTGGCATTCCAACGCCATAAATTCCCAGTTTATGGCAATCTCAGCTTGGGTGTCAGGTCAGGCTGGGTTACTGAACAAATGGCCACTTCCAAATTTTTAGGGTAATTGCTTCTATAACTCATTTAGCATAGGAAATCTCTAATTGTCATTGACGCTTTTGTTTCCCTTTTCCCTTCTCCTTTTTGCCACAGGTTTGTACTGACGGCCACTCCCCATGAAGAATGGCGTTAGTCCTTTTATCTTCTATAACACGTGGATTTTGTCATTCTCAAAGCCTTTACTTGTGACTCTGTGATGTCATCCTTGATGGGGCCCAGGGGGAGGACTGTCTGAGAACAGTTTTTCCCCAGCCATTGTTCATCCTTACCCAAGAAACCACCAGGTAACAGAGGATAGGTCACGGTGTTGGGGTTGGGACACAATGAAGCACAAATGACCATAAGCGCAATTCTCCGAAGATTTCTATAAATGCTGGTTATTGATGTCAACCCGAATGGCATGAGCACTTGCAGCAACATAGCTTGATTTCCTCTCTCATCTCGCGTGTGTGGGAGCCTTGGTGAGAAAGATGTCGTTGGGTTTGTGTATTAGTTGATGGCCTGGAGCTTCTGTTGATATGTCTGTCTACATGGGGACTTTTTCATCAAACTGCATTATAAAATATGTTAAATACTCAACTCCTAAATCCAATTCATTAATTATCTTGCTTAAAATATACTTTAAATATGTCACATTTGACATCATATGTCACTGATAGTAGAGGAAAATGATAACACTTAAAATCAATAAATGTTTTAAATTTATTTTACTTATTATGATTGTCATAATATTTTGACACAGAGGGCTGACATGTCAACAGTGCTATTATCACGATGTGCAGCAATGGCGTTGAACTGTCTCACCTTCTGTGTTGCTGTTTCAGGGTAAAATGGGCCCAGGGGGAAATACAGCTAGAGATCTCCAAGGAAACATCTGCTTATGGAGTCAATGCAGATCGTCACTGAATAAAGCAGCCTGAGTGCAAAACAAAAGGTGGGGAGAAGTCCTCACTCTTATCTGTTACCTTTCTCCCAGTGGATTAAAAAATAATAAGAGCTAAAGTGCATGGAGTGCTCTCTATACACCAGACCTTGGGCAAAATGTTTCTTGCATTTTGTCTCATTTCATCCTATGAGGTGAGATGCATTTACCCCTGATTTATAGATGAGAAAACTGAGGCTCCCAAAGCATATGTAACATGTACAAGGTCACAAATCTTGCAAGTGACAAGCCGGAGGTTTGAGTAGATCAATGCCCAGCTCTGCTGAGACACCAAAGCCATCACTGTTCTGTGTGGTTTGGAACTAAAGTTGATTCTGGCTTCTGGCTCATCCTGACTTCCCACCAAAATTCTGTCTTATTTCGTTTCTCACTGACTCTGCTGCATGATTCTGTAGTAGAACTTGAATATGGACCATGAGTTGGAGTTTACAAAATGCTTTCATACACCTGGAGAAGATAGGCTTGGGGGTAAACAATGCTCCTCTCTTTGCCTCCAAGCTTTAGAGGTTAGAGACAGATTCAAAGAAAACTACAAGAAAGGAGGATTTGAGAGCTATGCCTTTCCTGTTATTTAGGACACTGGCAGAGACAGATTTTTTAAAAGGCTAAATGTAGGTTTGACCCTGCTTGAACTAAGCACTAAAGCAATGAGTAATAGATGTGACTTGGGATATTTCACAGCTGTGGTATTCTCAATGCGCAACTAATTAAATTCCAGCAGAGTTCCTGGTGGGCCAGGCTGATGTCTCCTCACCCTAGTCCCTGTTTTGTGTAGAGTGGGTGCCCAACCAATATTTGTTGAATTGGTTATTTATCCACAGCCAGAGATCAGCACATTGTTCCTGTCTTAATCTCTATTTTCTCAACTATTGATTTGTTTATAAAGTGTTTTTATTTTTCCCAGTGGGTCTACACCAACACCTTAACAATTAGCCTTGGCAACTAAAAGCTAGTCATTTGTTCAACTAATGTGCATTTACTATTGTTTTTTGGACAAGGCCCTGTGTTAGGCCCTGGAGATATAGCAGAAATGAATAAAATAGACAGTCATGGGAGATATACATCAGTCAACTAATTAGACAACTAGATAATTATTTAATTATCATAGTGGCAAGTCTTACAAAGTATAAATGGTATGGGTGCCCATAATAAGAGAACTTGATCTAGATTGAGAGCTTTCTTTTGAGCTGAACTGTGAAGGATGAATGAGAATGAACCAGGACAAGCAGAATAGGGAAATGACAGCAGGAAGGGTTTTGAACAACCAATTCAGGCAGAAAGCATGCATTGGTGAGAGCAGTTCAATCAGAAGAAGATCCATAGTGTTCTGAATCAGAAACCAGATCAGTTTGGCTGGAATGGGGTTGAGAAAGAAGTGGGTAGTGCAGCAAAATGAGACTTCCTTTTTTTAAACACTTACGATTTTTTGGTTGCAATAATAAAGGACATTTATAAGCCTATAAAAAATCCAGTTAAAAAAAATCCAGAGGTAGGATGGCACCAGTCATCAGTTCATCAGAACTCTTTATGCCTCTCTAGTTTCCTTGGCTCTAATCTCCCTCACATATTGAGCTGTGACCCCTAAGGTAGTGACATGCTTGCTGCAGCTCCAGGCCTCACAACCTCCATCTACACAGAACTTGTTACAGCCTGAGATTTGCCCTGATCGGAGCATGGCAGTCATATGCCTTGCCCTGAACCACACACAGTGTTGAGAAGGCAGAAGAGGTCTGTTTAACATGGGGTGGGCCAGGCTGTCTGCCTCTTGAGCCAAGGGAAGAGTCAGCTAGCTTCCCTGGAAGCAAAGAGATTATAAAACAGAAATCAGGACTGCTGGGAAGCAGAGAATGGGGATGAGGAGGCCACGGTGTCCTCTACCAGGCTGAAGAGAAGATAGGTCTGTGGTATAGGATTTGGGGCTTACTAAAACCACAGGGAGTCATTAAAGAATTTTTAGCAGGTCAGTAAGGTCATTAGATTTAAATTACATATTTAAAACATCATTAGGAACTTCAGGTTGTATCTATAGTTCCCAAGAAGACAATAATTTTCAGGTAAATAAAGAAATCATTAGGTTATGATAAAAAATGTAAATCATTTTTCTAGTCTTCCTAATAGTAATAATAGCTAATTCTTATTAGTCTAATTAATATTAATAACAGCTAATAATACAACTGAGTCAGCCACTCTGAAGAGTTTTACAAGCATTATCATTTACAATCTTCACTATAATCCTAGGAGGTAGGGTTATATTATCCCACTATTATCCCAATATTACTGATGAGAAGTTGAGGGTATAGAGCACAGGTGGTGAACACAAGGCCTGTGGGCCGAATCTGGCCCTCCATCTTGTTTTATGCGGCCAGGCACCTTGTTTCTGTCCAGCGGCAGTGCTGAGCTCCTCGCCCCTAGTTAAGGAGTAGTTACATTTATGCAGTCCTAAAATGACATTTGGCCTTTTGAAGGCAACCATGAAGCTGATGTGGCCCCCAGTGAAAATGAGTTTGACACCCCTGGAGAGAGTTCAACTTACGCAACGTTGTTACGTAACCAGTAAATAGCAAGACTAATAGCTGTCTGAATTGAAATGTTTTGCTATTCCACTAAACTCTGGAGCAACATGGGGGCAGGGGTAGCCCTGCCTTTATTTATTTGGTAAACAATTAGTGAACAAAACAATTAGTGAATCTGTGCCAAGGTTCAGGAATCTCAATTGGTCAGCCAAATTGTGTAGAATACGCTTGAATTAAAAACAATATTATTGTGGTAAAATATATATATATAATGTAAAATTTGTAATTTTAACCGTTTTTAAGTATACAATTCAGTGGCATTAATTATATTCACAACGTTGTATAACTATCACCACTATCTATTTCCCCAAACTTTTTCAATACCACAAACAGAAACAATTAAACAACAACTAACTCCCCATTCTCTCACCTCCTCAGGCTCTTAAAATCTCTGATCTACTTTCTGTGTTTATGAATTTGCCTATCCTCAATGTTTTATATAACTGCTACCATACAATATTTGTTCTTTTGTGTCTTATTTTCTTTTGTGCTTCTTACATGTAGCATAATGTTTTCAAGGTTTATCCATGCCCTAACATGTATGAAAACTTCATTCCTTTTCAAGGATGAATAATCTGCTAGAAATTTGACAAAGCTATTCTTGTTAGTACAATGATTACAAAATATTTGAAGCTGAATAACTACAATTTTAAGTAAGCATTGAACTCTGGTTTCCACTATCCCTGTAGCACTCTATTGTCTTAAAATCAGTAGCCTACTTCCACTTAATAACATTTCCTGCCTGCTTCGCAAGGTATTTGCAATTACAATCATGGCCCTTGTAATCTGGAGTGATAGAGCCCTTGGAGATTGATTAGACTGAGTTCTCTCCTCAAGAAGGTGGAAACTTGTCTCTGTATACACTTTTGCCATCAACTGTTAGCATGGTGCCTCATATGGTAAGTGCTTAATATATGTTTGAGGATTCAAGTTTGAATTTAATGCACCAAATCTTTATCCAATGTTTTTAGTTTTCTAGGCCTGTGCTAAGGGACATGGACACAACAGGGGGCAAAAGAAATATTACTGGTCTCTTGGAGACTATACTACAGGTGATAATGATGACAAGAGCTGTCAGTCTTAAAAATACTGATGCCATCTATTTGTGTAGTTTTCTGTTTTCAAAGAAAGTTCACATATATTAGCTCATTAGTACTGTGGTGTTTGACATACATTTACCTTTGAAAATGAATGGCTACTTTTTAGTATATTTCAAATGGGACAAGTTAGAAGAGGGTATTGGTTAACCAAGATTTTAAGGTTTAATTTAATGGGTGGTAAGTGATGAATTAATTCTTCAAGGAAAAGATTTCTTTAAATCTAAAAATATTTTGTATAAAGGACATTGTTCCTCAGCCAAGTTGGAAGAGATGCCAATTTTTGCCATGCCCTAAGAATCCTCACCAACTTTCATGCCATTTCATGAACTTAACTCTCTCGATAGTTCCAGGATTTAAGTTAAAAAGGTGCCTTAAAACAAAATCCAGAGTACATTACCCTTGTCTCTTTGTGTGTACAATATGTCTCTAGGTCCGCTCTGAAGGCTTTTAGAGAGTGAATAATTTCAGAGTTTCCTTGGGCAGGTTTCCTGAGTTCACCAGACTTGTTGTCACCTGGAACTGTCCCACTGATTTGGTTGTCAACAACATGCTAGCAGAAAAGAGGATAAGGCCACAATAGCTGCCTCACAGGCCACAACAATTTTCTGTCTTGCTATGTAGCTGGAAGTGTGGGTCTCTGTCTTCATTTGTCACAAGACTCCCAACCCTGGAGATCTGTGGGAAGAACGTAAGTGGAAAGAGCCAGCATTTAGTCAGTAAGATGACTGAGAAGAGACGGTATCTTTCTGAATTTCCTATTAAGCACTTAGTCCCCTGTCATTACCAAGTAAGGTTAGAAGGGGCCCGTGAAGAGCAGTGGGCTAATACCACTTAAAAAATCCAAATGCAAATCACAGTTACAAAAAGTGCTTTTGGTCAAACATTAGGAAAGAACATTACTACATTTGAACAAACCCACTGAAGAAAACTGTGTAGGAGTAAGAGAAGGAGACTCTTGGAAAGGGAGGAAATTCCAGTTCAGTCTGGTTTATAGAAACTTCAACCACAGGCTCTTTTCAAAAGGATATCAGGATTCAGGCATTACGTCATTTAGAGGAATTCTCATTGGTGTTCAGGCCCTAACTGGCTGGAATCTGGTTCTCTTTATTTAATCCTTTCTCAGCTGAGGCATTGCCCATTTAACTTTGGGAATATACTTTTCATGTTGTTGCCACAGTAGTAGTATTCTAGCAGGAAGCATTTCAAGGAAGTTGCTTTCTATAAACCCCTAATCTTAGAGAAAGTTTTATGTTTGGAGTGTCAAAAGTTATTTCAAATGCTTTGTAGCTATATAATTGCAAAAGCAGTATTACTGAGAGAAATGTTTCAATAAAGGCCTTTGAAAAATAGAGAACATGAGATTACCCACACCTCAGCCCCCTTTTTCTTATTGTTTTCCAGCTTTACTGAGATATAAGTGACATATAATATTGTGTAAGTTTAAAGTGTACAATGTGGCTTCTGGCCAATATGGAGGAATAGGTAGATACACTTTTCTTCTTTGCACAACCAATAGTAATATAACAACCAATTTAAAAATACAAAACAACTAGAACTGCCAGAAACTCAAACTGTATGGAAGTCAACAACCGAAGTTAAAGAAGAAACATTCCTCCAGACTGGGTAGGAAGGGCAGAGACGGGCAGTTGGGGTGGAGAGGACACATGGCAAGGTGGCTGCTGGTAGACCTGGAGGTCTCACATTTGTATGCAGATAAGCTGGGAGGAACAACTGGGGAGTGAGACAGACCACACAACCCAGAGTTACAGCATGGGGAAATAAAAACCTCAAAACCCCTGGCTGTAAAATTCTGTGGGGGTTGCTGCAGCAGGAGAAACTCCCAGTCTCATAGATGAGTCTGTTGGAGAGGTCCATGGGATCCTAGAATGTACACAAACCCACCCACCCAAGAATCATCACCAGAGCAGCACCTGAAAGGGCATAATGCACTTGTGGGAAGGAGGGGAAGTGACTGAAAGCAGGGCAAGAACTGAACAAGTGGAGTTTTTTCTTCTGTGACCCCTCCTGTACATACAGTGCTACAATGCAACAAAGTGGGTTGCCTTGCCTTGCTGAATACCCAAGGCTCCACCCCTTACAATGTAACAGCTGTGCTGACATAAAGAAATATGGTCCAAATGAAAGAACAGATCAAAACTCCAGAAAAATAACTAAGCAGAGAGGAGACAGCCAACCTGTCAGATGCAGGGTTCAAAACACTGGTAATCAGGATGCTCACAGAAATGATTTAGTACAGCCACAAAATAAAGGAAGAAGTGAAGGCTATACAAAATGAAATAAAGGAAAATATACAGGGAAGCAACAGTGAAAGGAAGGAAACTGGGACTCAAATCAATTATTTGGAACAAAAGGAAGAAATAAACACTCAATAGGAACAGAATGAAGAAACAAGAATTCAAAAAAAATGAGGAGAGGCTTAGGAACCTCTGGGACAACTTTAAACATTCCAACATCTGAGTCATAGGGGTGCCAGAAGGAGAAGAGGAAGAGCAAGAAGTTGAAAACTTAATTGAAAAAATAATGAAAGAAAATATTCCCAATCTGGTGAAGGAAATAAACATGCAAGTCCAGGAAGCTCAGAGAGTCCCAAAAAAGTTGGACCCAAGGAAGCACACACCAAGACACACCATAACCAAATTACCCAAGATTAAAGATAAGGAGAGAATCTTAAAAGCAGCAAGAGAAAAGGAGACAGTTACCTACAAAGGAGTATGCATAAGACTATCAGCTGATTTCTCAAAAGAAAACCTTGCAGTCAAGAAGGGCCTGGAAAGAATTATTCAAAGTCATGAAAAGAAAGGACCTACATCCAAGATTACTCTATCCAGCAAAGCTATCATTTAGAATGGAAGGGCAGATAAAATGCTTGTCAGATAAGGTAAATTTAAAGGAGTTAATCATCACCAAGTTGTTATTATATAAAATGTTAAAGGGACTTGTCTAAGAAAAAGAAGATCAAAGCTATGAACAGTAAAATGACAACAAACTCACAACTATCAACAACTGAAACTAAAAAAAAAAAAGCAAACCAAAGCAAACTAAGCAAACAACTAGAACAGGAACAGAATCACAGAAATGGAGATCACATGGAGGATTTTCAACAGGAAGCAAAAAGGGAAGAATGGGGAAGAAAGTTACAGGGAATAAGAAGCATAACTGACAGATAAAAAATAGACAGGCGGAGGTTAAGAATAGTATTGGAAATGGGGAAGACAAAGAACTGACATGTGCAACCCATGGACATGAACTAATTAGGGAGAATGCTGGAAGGAATGGGGATACCAGGTGGAGGGGAGTAAAGGGGAGAAAAAAGAATGGTACAACTGTAAAAGCATAATCAATAAAATATACTTAAAAATAAAGTGTAAAATATGATGGTCTGATACACATATATATTGCAAAATGATTACCACAGTTAAATAGCAAATGCCCCATGATCTCACATAATTACCATTTTTTTGTAGTGAGAACATTTAAGATTTCTCTGAGTAACTTTCAAGTATATAATACAGTAGCGTTAACTATGGTCACCATGCTGTACTTAGAACCCCAGAACTTATTCATCTTATAACTGGAAGTTTTTACTCATTGACCAACAACTCCTGATTTCCCCTACTCCCCAACACCTGGCAACCATCACTGTAGTCCCTGTTTTCATACCTTGGCTACTGTGAATCATGCTGCAATAAACATGGGAGTGCAAATGTCTCTTCAAGACAGGGATTTCATTTCCTTCACATACACACCCAGAAATGAGATTGTTGGATCATATGGTAGTTCTATTTAAAACAACTTTTTTGTGGAACTCCCATACTGTTTTCCATAATGGTTATAACAATTTATATTCACATCAACAGTATACAAGGGTCAGCTTTTCTCCACAGAGTTACCAATATTTACCTCTTGTCTTTTTGGTAACAGCCATTATAACAGGTGTGAGGTGATATCTCAGTGTGGTTTTGACTTGTATTTCCTTGGTTATTGGTGAGTTTGTGGGACTATATCAAACTATGCAACAAAGGAAACAACAAAATGAAAGGGCAACCAGTGGAATGGGAGAAAATATTTGTAAACCATATATTTGATAAAGGGATTGATATCTAAAATACATAAGGAACCCATACAACTCAATAGCAAAAATCCCAAATAATCCAATTTTAAAATGGACAGAGGACCTGAATACATGTTTTTCCAAAGAAGACATACAAATGGCCAACATTCCCATGGAAAAATGTTCAACCACACAAAAGGGAAGAGAATACGAACACCATTTGCAAGAAGACTGGGGGCAGAGATGTAACTGTCTGCAAAGAGATACGTCTTGGGTTTCTCAAATGTGATGTACTTATTCTCTTCTGGTTCTATTGCTACCAAAATAATCAGATTTTTTACCTCACTAGTCAGGATTTTGTTCCCAAAGATATGAAGAAAAGGGTGGAAGCATGAAACCTGAATGGTTGACCTTCAGAAGAGGCAGAAAGTTCAGAAAACTCATGAATGAATATGAGTAGTGAGGAAGTATTAGCTACCTCTTTACCTATTTCCACACAGGGACCAACATTGAACTGGTTCAAAATTAGCAGTTGACTCAGAATGATATAGATAGTGTTTAATACTGTAAAATTAGTTGTGTTTGAGAGAGTAACATATATTTTTTACCTGGCTCACCAATGTTCCCTTGTCACTTATGAAATAATTTTCTAGGATGAAGTCTCCCTCTAGCCCAACGCTCAAAATTATCAGTCATATTGAAAGGAAGAGTAAAAATGAGACAACAAACTTCTGTGCATTTAATTTCAGTTCATAAATCCATTATCCTTCAAATGTCCCTATTGTAAGTCAGGTTCCTCAGGAAGTAGACTCAGAGAGTGCCTTGTCTTGGGGGTGGGGGTGGGGAGACAACAATAGGGTTGGGGACAGGGAGAAGTCAAACTGGTGCCGTTCCAACAAAGGCCTCAGGTGTCTGTCACCCTTACCACAGGGCCCTTTGAGGATCTCTAAAGCTGGCTTAGCTTTGTGGAATTGTCCTGGATTGGAGTTAGGGAATCTGGCCTTTATATACTCGCTGTGACCAGTTATGGCATGTGGGTGGCTGTAGGGGATGGTCTGCGACTATAGCTTTCTAGGACAAATACTAGAGCGGGCCTCAGCTGAGAGCCGTAAGGGGCCAACACTGCTGGCTGCTGAAGGATTGAGTGTCTCAGTCTCGGAGGGTGGATCTGGGCAGAGCACCACAGCACTCACTGCAATGCAGATAAAAGTTCTCAGCAAAATGGACTTCTAAAATTACTCAATTCTTTGAAAGGTTGCCAGAGTAAACTTAGGATGATAAAGACTTCAAAGACAGCCCTCACTGGCCCAGTGATGGCAGATTCCTTAGAAGTTATAAGTCAAGGCTCTTGCCTGGAACCTTTTCACTCAGGTCGCCTCATGAATAGCTTTTCCATATAATGGACAGTAGCAAGAACATAGGGGCTGTTCTTGTTTTTGATGTGTAGGATTGTGGGGCCCAGGGGTAGGAGTGTAGCTGCCTCCATCATGATCTGCTTGGAAGAATAAAAAGCAGTTGGCTTAACCTTCTCCACTCCAGTCTCAGTTCACATTCTCAGAGGATGAGCTAAAGGCTGCATTTTGGATCTTACTGTGTGAGAGCGGGTAAAATCTGCGGCCAAGTACAGGGGCAATTGGACCCCTGAAATGGACTCTAAAAACTGATTGTGGATTTAGAAAAATGTCTTACGTGGCATCACTGTGGAGAGCCACTTCAGGAGCTGGGGGATCATTGTGGCATTGCCTGAGATAACACGGGGGTGTCTGAAATTCACAAGGTGAAGCAAGGAGGTATGTGTGCCTAATGTTGAAGAAAAGCATTTTTATGCTGTTAACATTTATGGTGTCCGATTGAGTGGGTTAGCAAAATAAAGACAGATGGCAACAGACTAATGCGAACACTCGCAATACCTACAATACTGCACCCACTTCAGCCGAAGCTCTCCTGCTCAACTTCCTCTACAACTCACAGTCCAATGTCACTTAGTGACCCTGAAGAGAAGAGCAATTTATGATGGATCAGGAATCAGGATTAACCATACATTTATCATGGAATGAAGAATCAGAAACTTCATTTAATGCATAACTGTGATGTTTGTCTTGGTCTGGTAGATCATTACTTTGCAATCACTCCTTGTGTTAGGAAGCAGGAATTGATTAGCCTAGGGTCATTAAGTCTATCCCCTGCCTCTAGGCTGTACAGTTTGTGTAAATGGTTCCAGCTGGATATGCCCTTATGCGATTCTTAAGGAGCTCCTGAAGAGGAAATTACGAGATACCCCAGAGGAGCACATTGTGAGGGTCTCACAGCCTTAAGCTTTAAGAGGCTCTTTTCCATATTTAAGGAGTATTGGACTAGGGAGTCATGAAACTTGGGCTCTCCTGTCAGCTCGCATGCTTAACAGTGGTTAGACCTTGGGGTAGCCATTTTTTGGACTTAGTTTTTTCAATGAGAGGAGAGTGAAAGGATTTCCCCCAACACCCCTGACACTTCCATAAGACTGTCAGACGATCAAAGGAGACAGTGATATGTAGAGTGCTGTTGCATTCCTAAATTAGGTTGTGATTTGCCAATTCCAGGGTACAAATTGTGATCAATTAGATACAATTAAGGACTGATCAGGCCATGGAGAAGCAGATGTGATTAAGAGTGAAAAAGTCTCAGTGAGTTTAGATTAAGAGAAGAGGTATAAGATGGAGTCTATCCTGCTTATAGTTGAACACAAGCGTCATTTGACTAGGCCATGTTCAAGCCTATTGCCCTCATCATAATGTGATACTAAAGGTTAGGTTATCTGATATGGGGGTTTCAGTTATCATTATGTTTAAGCACTATTTAGAATGATTTCTGTTTCTAACTTAAGATGCTTGATGACCTGGAGTGCCCTGTCCTGCATTTGGCTGAATTCAATTACTAGTAGAATAACGTGGATTTGGTGTTGGACTAGAAACCCACCCACTCATTGCACATGTGTTTCTATATCACATAATGAAAAATACATTGTAGCTTCAAGCTGCTGATAAATGATGGTAAATTTTTTCCAATGTTGGAATGGTTTAATGTGTGATAAATGTCTTTCATAATTCACCCAAGCTTTTTGAGTACAAAAGAACATCCATGAGCAAGCAGAGATATGAATTCTCCCTGTGGATGCCTCCTGCCATGACCCCACCTTTGCTTTGCTGGCATTCGAGTTGGGACTGGTTTGCTGTTGCTGCCCCGTCGGCTGCGTGGCCACCCTGAGGAGTTGTGACCCTCTTCCCCTCCACACTTCGACACAATTTTTCCTGTCTCTTTCACCCTTGGAGAGCCTCACAGCTGGTCTGCATGATACCCAATATCATTTTTATGATAAATGAAGGTCTTTTGTAAAATATAGTGTCTTTGTCCTGCTATGGTGAACGAAATACCTCCTCCAAGGGCAGTGTCCTTTCTGTTAGTTGCAGCTACTGCACGGCCATTTCTGCTCTTTGAGTTTTGCCTTTCCTAAAGTTTGGCTATATTTCTTTCCTTCTTTTTCTATTTGATTCCTGGAGCTAAAGTTTTCTTGAGGTTCCTGCCCTTCAGAAGCTCTTTAAGGTTTTTTTTTCTTTTAATTAATGAATAAAGGCTTATATAAACAAGTTGAGAAGACTGCAAATGATGTAACAATACACAATATTTGGAATAGCAACTTATTTACAAAGTATTCACATTACCAAGATCAGCCCTCATTTCACTTATGTTCACAACAATGCTGCAAGGCTGATAAGGAAAAATATCAGATAATGGGGCTCAATGAATTTGCTGTTTTGTTTATTTTCATATTTTTAGCAAATTATGGTGCCAATATTCAAACTCAAGTCTTCTATTAGTCATCCCATGACCTTTTAACTTGACCACAGTGTTTAGCACCAAATAAAACTTCTAATAATGTTTATTTGACACATTTAAGTCCGTAACTACATGAATATTGGTGATTGGGCTGCCTAGCCATTAGGCATCCATCGTAAGTTACATAAATAAAAAGGGTGAATGTGTTTTATGCACAAAGTCAATATGTGTAGGTTGAAGAGTAAGCAGAGAAGGAGAAGAGAAGAGGTTGTGGTTCCCACAAATTCTTCCCTGTAGGCATCAGAACCCATTAGGGAGGTGCTGTCCTGTGGGAAGCCAGTTCTGGTGCCTCAGGCTTGGGAAATGAAAGAAAGCAGAGGCTGGGGGCAGTGAACCTCTTTCATTTCACAGCACTTGCTTTGGGATGCCACCTTAAGTTCTAGAATAGGGGTGTCAAACTCATTTTCACAGGGGTCCACATCAGCCTCTCAGTTGCCTCCAAAGGGATGAATATAATTTCAACTCCTTAACAGTTAAGGAGTAGTCACATTTATACAGTCCTAAAATTATTTCGGCCTTCTGAAGGCAACCGTGAGGCTCATGTGGCCCCCAGTGAAAATGACTTTGACATTCCTGTAAGAAAAAAAAGTAGATGCCTCAGAGAAACAATAAGGTAAAATAATTAAAATTTAGCAGGTGGTTAAGGGGACAAGTTTTTACCTGGGATGATTAGTTCTATGTGTCAATTTGACTGGGACACAGAGTACCCTGATGTTGGGTCAAACATTATTCTGGGTGTCTATGATGGTGTTTTAGATGAGATTAATGTTTGAATTATGAGACTGAGTTAGGCAGACTGCTCTCCCTGAGATGGGTGGGCCTCACTCAACCAGTCAAAGAACTGAATAAAATGAAAAGGTTGGCTATACCCTGAGTAAAGGAGAATGCAGCCTACCTGACCACTTTCAAAGAGGGACGCCAGCTTTTGCCTGCCCTCAGATGTGAAGTGAAACACCAGCTCTTCCTGAGTCTCAAGCCTTCCAATATTCCAGCTGAAACTGTATCATTAATTCTTCTGGTTTTTGAACCTTCAGACTCAGACTAGACTGGAACTACACTATCAGATTTCCTGCGTCCCCTGCTCTCTGACTGCAGATCTTGGGACATCTCAGCTGTCATACTCATGTGAGCCAATTCCTTATAATTAATCTTTTTCTATATGTGCATCCTGTTGCTTCTGCTTCTTTGGAGAACACTGACTCAAATAATATTCCCCCAATAAGGCAGGTGGTAAGTAGTCAGTGATAAGGCAAAAGTAGTGGTAATGAGTAGATTATAGAGGTTTGGGGGAGAGAAGTTGGGGTCATGGTAGAGAAGACATTCAAGAAACAGGACATAAAAATACAGAAAGAGCTATATGCTTCATACAATGTATGGGTGTGGATTCTCAACTTTGCTATGACCTTTCAGGACAAGAAGTGAAATGGGGAGGTGGTAAATGGAAAGGGCTAAAAAATGAAGGCAATTTTGGAGCTTAAATAAGGAGACCTGGACCAGACTCTAAGGCAAAGGTTTTGAGCAGTCATAAGATAATGCGAGATGTGCTGAGGTGCAAAGAATCGGAGCAAAGTAGAGAGGCAGAGAGGGCAAGGGAGAGGGTAAGAAAAGGGCATACAGAGAGGGCATCTCAAAGACTGTGAATCTTACCTTCAGCCAGTCTTGCTTCTCTCCTAAAGATAAAAACAAGAGTCATTTCACTTGGTCAAATAAAATTTTGCCTAATTTTAACTCACACCAGCAAACATTTTTTATTCATTTATCCAACAAATATCTGTACCAGGCCATGGACAAAACTGCTGGGGATATAGTTGTAAACCAGAGTCAAGCTTCCTTACCCTCCTGTCTTTCAGATCATTGTTCTTATTCTAGTAAAAGCCAAAATTTTGAATAAACAAGACAATCCCTTCTCTGAAGGAGCTCAGAATCCAAGAGGATGATATACACATGCACAATTAATGATAACAGGACAATATGGCACATGGAAAAAGGTTTGAGGAAATGAAAATTACTCCCTCCTAATTTTTTTTGACCCACTTTGAGATCCTGCCACTAAACCACATGATTACTTAGTGACTAACAGATTACAAACTGCACATGACATGTATTATCTTCATGCTCTGAATAAATTTTTAACTGAGATAAAACAGATATTACCTTCAAGTTTGAGAAGATAAAGGCTCAATTGTTAACAGTCCTGTTTTTATGGAGAATTCTTTACTTCTCTTTCCATTCATGATAGGCCATATCCTGCCTTTCCTAACCTCTCCCACTGGTGGGAGGAGTGAAGTATTGAGTATAAGGGGCTGGGTAAGCCAGTGCCAGTGAGCTGGTTGTGAGTGATTACAAATCATGGCTGCCTGGGCGGGTGCAGAGGAAGTATGGTGAGGTGGGTGCAGAAGCGGTATTTTGTGCTATAATTGGTCACGCATGCCCAATTTATGAGTAATTCTGTGTGAGGGAGGGTTGTTATGTAATATTAAAAATTTCCCCTCCACCTACAGACAACTGGCACTGCGCGCAGATGTATGGTTATTTCCCGTCAAGCAGATCTCACAAAGAGAATGAAAGGCAGCCCACGGGAAAGGGGGCAAGCTTCCTAGCAGCGCTCTTTCAGGAAACTCTTCCTCCCTTTCCCAAAATATGGGAAAGGAGGACTAGTTCTCCCAGGATGTCCCCAGGGCATCGCCAAGGAATTGCTGCAGTCCAAAAGTCAAGGGAACTGAGGAACAAAGGCTCTAATTTTCCTCTAGCAACATATGTTTAGAAGAGTTTGCCAGTCGTTTTCATCTTCATCATCCTCCTGAGAGGCGAATGGGATTGGTAAGGATGTTCTCAATCTGTGGAGGGGGAAAGAAGACAGATTTTAAGTATTCATGGAGATTATAAACAAGTTACAAGTGGAGTGGAGATTTGAATTCAAGTATGTCTGATTTTTTAAACCACAGGTTTCCTTTTCTATGCTATGCTTTTCCCCCTGCACATAAAAAGTGAGGGGGAATTGGAGCTTAAAGCAAGTAAGCTAATTATATATGTATACAAATTTAATAATGTAGCAAGTCAGCATAAAGTTTACTCATAGAACTGTTTTTATTCTCAATTAATTGTGGCTTGCAGAGTCTTAAGGAAGCTCAATCTTGCTGTTCATCTGAACTTTTCAAAAACATAGGTATGCATGTGTGCATGTGGTGCTGTGGTGGAGGGAGTTAGCTATATCTTCTATATTGAACCAGTATTTCTAGAAGTTGAAATATAATGATTTCCAGGTTATTCTGACAGCTTGCCAGGGCTGGGAGCTACTGTTAAGTCTTATGCGTAAGCTGAGTCTGGCTCTGATGGTGTGTAGCTTGACCAGGTCTCCCCAAGTGGTTTCCAAACACCAATCATGCTTGCACATGCTTATAACTTAACAAGGTTCACATCGAGTGGCACACATGGAACCATCTATGGTAGGCAGAGTTGTGTGAGAACCCCAATAACCTATGTAATGAGTATTTCTCTCCCCTCGAGTGTGAATTTGAAGAGAGTCACTCCCTTGATTAGATTTTATGGTATGATAATGGTGAATAAATTTAAAAAATGTGATTAAGGTCCCTAATCAGTTGACTTTAAGTTAATCAAAAGGAGAATTATCTTGGGTGAGCCTGACCTAATTAGAAAAACCATTTAATAGAAGGTCTAAAAATCAGAATCAGGAGAAGGGACAGAAATGTATTTCTATTAGCTGTGAAGAAGCAAACTTCCATGTTATGGAGAGGGCCACATAGGCAGCCTTTAGGAGCTGAAGAACTCAGTCACACAACCTCAAGCAATTGAATTCTTTCAAAAGTCAGTTTACATGAAAGAGGACACAGGGCCCCAAATGAAACTCCATCCCTTGCTGCCATTTTGATTTTATCCTGATGAGATACCGAGCAGAAGACTCAACTCACCATTCTTAGACTTCTGGCCCATAAAAACCATTAGATTATATATTTGGGTTGTTCTAAGCCATCAAGTTTATGATATTTCTTATGTAGCACTAAAAAATACAAATATCAAAGTTAAAACAAAATTATTTTAGGATAATGGTTAATAAAATTTGCAAAAATATTTTAACTATTTTAGTGCCCCCCCCAACACACTTCAGATATGTTTATTGATTTGAAAGAGAGGGAAAGAGAGAGAAAGAAAGATCGATGTGAGAAACATCAGCTGATTGTTTCCTGTATGTGCCCTGACCTGGGATCAAACCCACAACCTAGGTATGTCCCCTGACTGGGAGTCAACCTGCAACCTTTTGATGTATGGTAGAACACTCCAACCAACCCAACAAGGGCTATTTTAGTGTTTTTTTGAAAAATTTTATTTTAGGTGAAGATGAATCATATACAGGGTGGGCCAAAAGTAGGTTCACAGTTGTAAGTGTGCAACATAGAGTTTATTCTTGTATTATTATTTATTATTGTACGATTTTCCATATAAACAACTGCAGACCTACTTTTGACCCACCCTATATTAAACAAACATAAAAAAATCTTACTGTCAGGCAGAGTTGCAATCAAATTTTCACTCATTTCTAATCCATGGTATGTATATGTGTGTATTTGAGAGAGAGAGAGAAAGACAGAGAGAGAGAGGTGAAGAACCTAAAATTTATTGTAATTTTTAATTGAGGTATAAATGACATACTACAAAATTCACACTTGTAAAGTATATAATCCAGTAATTTTTATTATAGTCAAAAGGCTATGCACCTATCATCACTGTTTAATTTTAGAATATTTTTATCACCCCCCCAAAGAAACCCTGTACTCCTTATTAATCACTATTTATTTGCTCATCTCCTAACTCCTGCAATCATGAATCTGTTTTCTATATCTATTGCTTTGCCTACCCTGGACATTTCATATATATTGCATTGTGTGGTATGCACTCTTTTGTGTATGGCTTCTTTCACTGGGCATACTGTTTTAAGGTTTATCTGTTACATAATAAACAAAATGTGTCTCCATACATTAGATATTATTATTCAGCTATAAAATGAAATGAAGTATACTTTTTTTAATGGAATTTGGTTTCTGTTGTTAAGTGCATTTATATTTATAATTATGACATCCTAATGGATTGATATTTCTATCATTCAAAAATGTCCTTCTTTTTCTGTAGTAACATTTGTCCTAAATTCTATTTTAACTGATATTAGCAGAGCCACTCAAACTCTCTTCGGTAGCTATTTGTATAGTATATCCTTTTGCATACTTTTCTTTCAAACTATTTCCACATTTCAATCCAAAGTGTTGCTTGTAAACAGCATGTAGTTGGATCACTTTTTAAAAAAAATTCATTGTACCAATCTTTGTTTAATTCTTTTACATCTAATACACTAACTCATAAGGTAGGATTGCCATTTTTCTAATTGTTTTCTGTATTTCATGTCTATTTTGTTTCTGTGAATTTTTGCACTAATGATTTCCTTGTTAAGTCTAGTGTGGCATCTTAATCCCCCTGTCCCTTTTTCTACATATTTTGGTTATTTTTTAAATATTTTCCACGGTTTTTACAATTAACATAATAATTTATCACAATTTATTTTGTTTTAATACCAACCTAATTTCAATAGTATATAAAATTTTTTTTCAGATGCATTTACCCCTCTCTCCTTTGTCATATTATTTTTATACAAATGACACCATTATACATTATGTGTCTATCAACATACTTATAATTATTGCTTTATGTAATTGTATTTTAAATGTTATAGAAGAAAACAGTTAGAAATAGAAAATATATTTATAACGCCTTCACATTTACCTATATTTGTCTTTACCCATGTTCCCCATTTCTTTTTTAATAGAAAAATCTACATTTTCTATACTTTTAATAGTTTTTATAGTTTTTTTTTTAATTTGTTCAAGTACAGTTGTCTCCACTTTCACCCACCATGGCCGCCTGCCTGACCCATCCCCACCTCCCACCCTTGATCCTATCCCCTTTGGCTTTGTTCATAGGTTCTTTATACATGTTCCTTGATGGATCTTCTCCTATTTCCCCCCATTATCCCTCTCCTCCCTACCCTCTGTTACTGTCAGTTTGTTCTTTATTTCAATGTTTCTGGTTATATTTAGCTTGTTGTTTGTTTTGTTGATTAGGTTCCACTTATAGGTGAGATCATATGGCATTTGACTTTCACTGCCTGGCTTATTTCCCTTAGCATAATGCTTTCCAGTTCCATCCATGCTGTCATGAAGGGTAGGAGCTCCTTCTTTCTTTCTGCTGCACAGTATTCCATTGTGTAAGTGTAGCACAGTTTTTTAAAAATATATTTTATTGATTATACTATCACAGTTGTCCCATTTTTTTCTCCCTTTTATTCCCCTCCGCCCTTTACCCCTCCTCCCACCATCATTCTCCCACCTTAGTTCATGTCCATGGGTCATGCATATAAGTGCTTTGGCTTCACATTTCCCATACTATTCTTAACCTCCCCCTGTCTATTTTGTACCTACCATTTATGCTTCTTATTCCCTGTACCTTTCCCCCCATTCTCCCCTCTCTCCCTCCCTGCTGATAACCATCCATGTGGTCTCTATTTCTGTGAATCTGTCCCTGTTCTAGTTGTTTGCTTAGTTCATTTTTGTTTATGTTTTTTTTTTTTAGGTTCAGTTGTTGATCGTTGTGAGTTTGTTGTCATTTTATTGTTCATAGTTTTGATCTTCTTCTTTTTCTTAGATAAGTCCCTTTAACATTTTATATAATAAAGCTTGGTGATGAAGATGAACTCCTTTAATTTGACTTTATCTCAGAAGCACTTTATCTGCCCTTCCATTCTAAATGATAGCTTTGCTGGATAGAGAATCTTGGATGTAGGTCCTTGCCTTTCATGACTTTGAATACTTCTTTCTAACACTTTCTTGCCTGCAAGATTTTTTTTGAGACATCAGCTGACAGTCTTATGGGGACTCCTTTGTAGATAACTGTCTTCTTTTCTCTTGCTGCTTTTAAGATTCTCTCCTTATCTTTAATCATGGGTAATGTAATTATGATGTGTCTTGGTGTGTGCTTCCTTGGGTCCAAACTTTTTGGGACTCTGAGCTTCCTGGACTTCCTGGACATCTGTTTCCTTTGCTAAATTAGGGAAGTTCTCCTTCATTATGTTTTCAAATAAGTTTTTAATTTCTTGCTCTTCCTCTTCTCCTTCTGGCACTCCTATGATGCGGATGTTGGAATGTTTAAAGTTGTCCTGGAGGTTCCTAAGCCTCTTCTCATTGTTTTGAATTCTTGTTTCTTCATTCTGTTCCAGTTGAATGTTTTGTTCTTCCTTCTGGTCCTAATCATTGATTTGAGTCCTGGTTTCCTTCCCATCACTGTTGGTTCTCTGTATATTTTCCTTTATTTCACTTTTCTTTTTTTAACATTTAAACATTCTTCTTTTAAACATTTTATATATTCATTTGTAGAGAGAGAGAAGGAGAAGGAGAAAGAGAGGGAGAGAAATATTAATGTATGGTGGCCTCTTGTGCACCCCCTTCTGGGGACCTGGCCTGCATGCAACCCAGCCATGTGACCTGACTGGGAATCAAACTGGCAACCTTTTGATTCACAGCCTGTTCTCAATCCACTGGGCTACACCAGCCAGGGCCTATTTCACTTTTCATAGCCTTCACTTTTTTCTGTATTTTGTGACCACACTCAACCATTTCTGTGAGCATCCTGATTACCAGTGTTTTGAACTGTGCTATCTTTTGATCACTTAGTTGTATTTTTTTCTGGAGCTTTGATCTTTTCTTTCATTTGGGCCATTTTTTTGGTCTTGGAGTGCCTATTACATAGTAAGGGGTGTTGCCTTAAATATTCGCCAGAGCAGGACAATGTACTTGGCTGTGTTGTGGCTCTGTAAGTGGGGGAAGGGCTTGAGAGGGAATAATGCTGCTTCCTAGGCTCTCTGCAGGCCTTCAGTCACTCACCCTGCCACGCACAAGCAAATTGGCCTCTTCTGGTACTGGTTCCTGGGTGGGTGGGTTTGTGTACATTCTAGGACCCTATGGGTCTCTCCAACAAATTCTCCTGTGAGGCTGGGAGTTTTTCCTGCCACCTCAACCACCACAGGATTTTTTAGTCAGAGGCTTTGAGACTTTATTTCCACATACTGGAACCCTGGTTTGCACGGCCTGTCTCACTGTCCAGTTGTTCGTCCTGGTTTATCTCCACACAAATGTGGGACCACCCAATATGCCAGCCACCACCTTGCCTGGTCCACCAGCTGCCACCTTACCATGAGTCCTCTCCACCCCAGCTGTCCGTCTCCACTCCCCCCTACCAGTCTGGATGAATGTTTCTTCTTTAATTCCTTGGTTGCTGGACATCCATACAGTTAGATTTTCTGGCAGTTCTGGTTGTTTTTTGTTTTTAAATTTGTTGTTGTCATTGTTTTGGTTGTGTGAGGAGGCAAAGTATATCTACCTATGCCTCCACGTTGGCCAGAAGTCCCCATCTGTACCACAGTTTTTTGATTCACTCATATACTGGTGGGCATTCAGGTTGCTTCCAACACTTGGCTATTGTAAACTGTGCTGTTATCAGCTGGGCTTTATTTACTGTCTAGTGTCCTTTCATTTTTTCACGAAGGATTCCCTTCAGTATTTTTCATAGGTCAGGTGAGCTAGTGATAAATTTTCAGTTTCTGTTCAACTTGGAATGTTTTAATTGTCTATTTATTTTTGAAGGATAGTTTAGTTGGATATAGAATTCTTGCTTAAGAAGCCTTTTATTTCAGCACTTTGAATATGTCATCCCACTGTCTTCTGGCTTCCATGGTTTCTGACAAAAAAACAGATGTTAATTGATATCAATTTAATGACTGCTTGCACATGATGAATCACTTCTCTCTTGATGCTTTCAAGATTTTCTCTTTGACTTTCAGTAATTTGATTAATATAAATGTAGACATGAATATCTTTGAGTTTATTTTATTTATAGTTCATTGAGTGTTTTGAATGTGTGGATTAATGTTTTTCATGAAATTTGAGGAGTTTCTGACCACTATTTCTTCAAATATTCTTTCTGCCATTTTCTCTCTCTCTTCACTTACTGGGACTTCCATCATGAATGCATTAGTATCATTCTTGATGTGCAACAAGTATATGAGACTTTTCATTTTTCTTCATTCTTTTTTTTGTTCTTCAAACCTTGTAATATTAATTGACCTGTTTTCAAATTCACTGATTGTTCTGCCAGTTCAAAACTGATATTGAGGATGCTGATCCCTTCTAGTGAATCTTTTATTCCATTTATGGTAATTTTCAATTCCAGAACTTCTATTCGTGTTATTCTACTTTTATTTAGTTCTTTAGATGTGGTGCCCTGTAGTTCTTTGAATATATTTTAAATAGTTGATTTAAAGTCTTTTTCTAGTAAATCTAACACCTGATTTCCTCAGAGACCATTTCTCTTGACTGATTTTCTTCACTATGTATAGACCACATTTTACTGTTTCTTTGAACATCTCGTAATTTTTTTTTGAAAAGTGGACACTTAAAGTAATATCAGTGGCAGCTCTAGAATTCAGTCCCTCTTTCTATTGTCTTATAATTAGTTGATTTTGTTTAGTGACCTTCTTGAACCTATTTATTTTTTTTATCATGTTTAACCATTGAGATCTTTGCTCAGTTAACTTGATGGTAAGCTAATGATTTGAAAGATATTTTCTTAAATTCTTGGAGCCAATAATTCTCCAGTCTTTGCTGAAGGACTGTGTTTGGATTAGGATACATCTCCAACACTTAAGTTGGAGTTTACAATACACTTAAGCCTTAACTTCTTGTTTTTGTACAAGGTTAGCCAGAGATGAGTTTAGAGTCTTCTCAGGTTTTACCTGAGCATGTGTATAGCTCCATACAACCACATGGATTTCTAAATTTCCAGAAATATGTCAGATATTTTTAAGACTTCAATAAACATTTTTATTCTCAAACCTTTTCTTTTACATGTTTTGTTTAGCTTTATGTTTGCCCCAACTATTATTGCTGCCCCAGGGAACTGCAATATTATAGAATTGCCACTGATTGTTTTTGGTAAGCACCTTGAAGGAAAAGACTGTTCACACGAAGTAAGTTCCGAGTCAGATCAAATAAAGACAACTCTTCAAGTGACAGTTTCCAGTAAACTGAACTGGTCAAATAGTAGCAGTTCTCTGGAAAACCACTAGTGGCTGCTAGGCTGCAGATAGATATTTACTGTAATTGTGAGGCTGTTGGTTTTCAAGTTCATATCAGCACTGAGGAGAAGTAGATGGAAATAGGGAAGTTATAATACCCTAAAGCTTGCTTTTCTTATGAAGAATATTGAATAGATATTCATTGTTGCAAGCCTTTGATTAATTTCCAGAGCTTTTAAACTTTTGATTTTGACAATTTTTTGCTTTTTGTTCTTTTTGCTTTTATGTAAGAGCAGATTTTTTAGAGGTCCTTATTCTGCCATTCCAACTGATAACTCTTTTTTCTTCCTTGAGGACATTTTAGAGAGAGGGGAAAGGAGGGTTAGAGAGGGAGAGAAAGATTGATGTGGGATAGAAACACCTATCAGTTGCCTCTTGTAAATTCCCTGACCAGGGACCAAACCTGCAACCTAGGTGTGTGTCCTGACTGGGAATTGAACCCACGACCTTTCAGTGTATGGGACAGTGCTCCAACAGACAGCCACACCAGCCAGGGCTGACATCATCTTCTTCAGCTCATGTTTATTCTTCAGAAAATATCTTAAGTTTCTTTACTTTCTGTCTTTTAAATCAGAGTAATAATATCTGACCTAGCTCATTTTAGGTTTGTGGTGAGATCTAAAATGGATAATGTACCTGAAACATAAGTAAGCAAAAAAAGGGTGAACTGAAATTAAATATATATTGTTATAGTTCTTGGGTTAAGATATATATTAGTCTCATGTTCTGGCAGAGATGTTTGGCTCTCCTCAACATTTGTGCTTCCTTTTCCAAGGTGTAAAGTTATTGCTTTACAATATTTTCAGCTCTCTACCCCTTATATCTAGGAGAAATTATGCAATTGGTTTTCACTCTGTCCCTAAACACACACAAATCTAAGTTTGAAAGCCTGATGTGGGAATCATCCATAGAAAAACAAGAGAACGCCTTTGCTTTTGACTGTACAAAGGCCTTGGCACTGAAGTTATGCAATTGCTTGTACACAGTGTGTTGATGCATAGTCAAAGAGGTTAAGAAATGTGTATACATATCTTTCCCCTCCTTTCAGTTTGATGCAAAAGGGCATGGTGGCCTTGGGCACCATGTGTTGAGGACAACAGAGCTGTAAGATGGAGTGAATCTGAAACCCTGGATCCTTACTTGAAAGAGTACCATTCTGGGTGTGTGTGTGTGTGTGTGTGTGTGTGTGAAATAGAGTTCTGTTGTGTTTGAACTGAATATCAGAGGCAGTCCTGCAAAAGCACTAGTATTACAGGATAAGGCTAACATCTGAGTTAATACATTATCATGTGTGTAGTAGTGAGATTTTTGCTAAAATTATTTCACCTGAATATCTTTATTTGAGGATCTGAGAGTGAGGGCCTCTATAGTCAGCCAATGTGGGCTTACCTCGACATGACAATCTGGCTGGTATAAATAGCTGGTGAAACTCTCTTTGGTCAGAGGAGAGAATTAATAGTTGTCAGGTTGGAGGTTGATGACTTGTCCCTCAAGGAGTAAGCTCCTCCAGTGAATAAATGGCTATCACTTAACTTCCTAGGTAATATATTAGACTGGGAAAGAATGGGTTCCTTTTATGCAGGTCCAGGAAAACTTCTATAGGCCAAGGTCAGACTTTTGAAAGAGACTGTCAGGGTGGAAATACCTGGCTTGAACATTGATGTCAATTAAAACATCTGGAGAGTCATTCTGGGAGTCAAGAGTGACAGAGAAAGTTGGGAAATTGCTATAAAGCAGAATCAGAGGACACTTGCAGTGATTTTGGACACATATGAGATACCCCAGGGACCTTTGAATCAGAAAATGGGCTAGGGAATCTTGAAATTTTGCCAGTGATGGTTCCAAAATGGATAGTTCTTTTGTTGCTTCATTGTGGCATACATTTTTCATTGAACCATCAGACTTTTGAAACCCAAGGAAATGCAGCCTACACTCATATGCTATGATGAGCTGGGCTATGCTGCTTTAATGGAGGCAGAGAAAGATGCTGTGATTTGCGTCTTCCCTTTGTTCATTCTCTTTTATTTTCTGAATTCCACTTTTCCCCACTAATTGTATGACCAGTGGGACTAGAGATCCCATGGATGGAGTTCTGAGAAATTTAGGGGAATGTTGTAATGAGAAACTGTTTCCCATTGATCTTCTCCTCTCCCAGTAAGCTCTGTAGTTGGACTGCTTTGGGTGTGGGGGCGGGGAGTGGAGCAAGGGCAAACATCCAGGAACTTACATTGTCAGGAGCTTTGCGGTTTAAACTCAGAAACTCAGTGAACTGATAATGATGGCAAGCAGAGGTTAAATCTCCATCTCATCATCAAACTGGGAAGCATAAAGGATTTGTATTCAGTCACACAATGTGGAATGAGGGCAGCTCTTAAAATGATTGCTTAGGGTGCTTTTTAAACACAGCTTCTGTTTAGCTGTATGTGACAACGTCTGCTCAAAAAAGAAACTTTTGACTAGATATATAATAAATGAGAAATGCCCTGGGGAAAAGAGAAACACCTGTTTCCCCCCACTTAGTTCAATTCCCATCCATTAATTACTTTGGAATATTCAGGTGGCAGACATGCAGAGTACAGCACCCCAGACCCTATCCCCTGCCTCAACAAAATTCCCTTTGGCATTTTAAAAGTAAGAGTTATTTTTTTCTCCTTTGGCGAACTGGTTTGCTTTTATACCACCTCTAAGGGGCCATGGGAACACCCTGTCCCTGAACATACACAAATCCAAGTCTGAAAAGCCTGATGTGGGAATGATCCATAGAAACAAGAGAATGCCTTTGCTTTTGACCATACATGGACCTTGGCACTGCAATGTGGGGAATTTGCCCGGGCTGTTACACAACTTCTGCCCTGTGCCCTCAGCAGGCAGGCAGCTGTGCTTTCTTTAGCATGGATGCTTCCGGAGAGTGACCGCTTATAAACCTTGGAGGCTTTCCCCTCATGACAGAAGGGCCCTGCATGAGGGCTCAAGCCGGAGCAGACATGACTCAAAGGGAGATGTATCCCCTCCCCTTAAATCCATTCCACTCCTCTGCATAGCTCTGCAGGAACCTCTTTTATTGCCACCTTGCACAAAAGTTTCAAAAATGTTTCTTTTCCACTTAATTTACTTTCTAATTTCTTACTCATACTTGGCTTCTGTCTTTATTTTACTTCTGTGCAAGTTGAAGGTAATATTATTTAATAGTCACATATATACCTTCCCACATGGGAGCCACATCCTTGTTACTTTACAAGTCCACAGCTCCCTGTTTTATTCCTCGAAATCAAGAGGATCCCGCCCCCCTACCCGCCCCAACAGGAGTTTGATAATTAGCTTGGCTACTGTTTGCTGCAGAAAGCAGTATTCGGTTGGCTCTAGCCATTGTGCCTCAGGTTTTGGGCTGGACCTCTCCTTCCATGCAGGGAGCAGTTAGGACCCGTGCATGCTCTCGTCGGACCCCTGCTCCCTCACTGCAAGCCCTTAATTGTTTATTAATGAAGCTTTCGCCAAACAGATCTGTGCATTGTCTGAGCCCTCCACCCCCAGAGAACATTCCAGCCTGCCCACGAAAGTGCAGTGTGGGGCCCCTCTCTGAAATGTCTTATTCCGTCTTTGGTAGAGTTGGGTAGGATTCAAAATTTTTTTTCTTTTTTTACTTTTATTGGCAGCACCAGCTAAATATGAGATTGTTTCTGATCCCTTCTAACTGGCAGCACAGGTGTCGCCACTCAAAGCTGAGCTCTCTTCTCTCTGCCCGGTCCCCCCGGAGAATGTGTCCCTTTCTGTTCTGCAGCTGGTCTCCAGGCCTCCGAGACAAGAAAGCCCTGGTGGAAACTCCTCCCAAACACCCAGTGGATGGAGCAGTTCAGCAGGAATAAGTCAACAGTTGCTGCTTAGTATTTGAACATCATTTAATGAGTGCCCAGAATTCATCTGTAAATGCACATTGTTAATTTAGGGCCTGCTATTCATTAATTAGGGCTTTAGTGGCAAGTGCCATTGAGCTATCTGCAATGTTTAAGGTTATGTCAAGCCCTAGTAAACGGCTTGCTGATAACAAGCTGCATCCATCTTCATTACTCCGCCACTCCTGTCTGACTTTGCTCACCGTCTTCGAAGGGCTCTGCTTCTTGGAACTGAAGAATTAAACTTTTATCCAAACCAGATTCTGCTCTTTCACCTCTTCTGATTCCCTGAGTACTTCCCATTTATTTTGCCTAAATGACATCTGATTACCTAACATGGAGTGGAGCAAGGTCTTAACCTAAAACAGCCTGCAGACCTCAGTTCTCAGCTGCAGAATTCCGGTGGGTTAACGCTAAGGAAATCCTTACATTTCCATTTCATCTGATACTGGGCTCAGTGTAGAAGAAATAGTTTCTGATTTTTCTTCTCATAAGGCTGCAGTTCCAATAGATTTTTTTTTTAACCCAGAGAAATACAGGAAATTAATTTTAAGCCTGGAGAATAAATGTCCCTATTGGTTCGAGTTTACTTTTGCAGTGTTTCTCTCTCTGAAAATATGTATCATTTGAGGCAATCATGGTGCCAAATGAAATAATTCCATCCATCTAAAGAGCCTGACATGGCAAGCCTGAGCCTCACACGCGCTATCCTATTGGGGGTACACGCTCAGTCACCGGAGAGGCTCCCACCCTGGACTCCTTTCACCTACAGTAAAAGCAGGCATCTAGAGAGGACATTTAGGGAGATACTATTGTTAAGGAAAACTATATAAGTACAAGTTTGTTTATCCTTCAAATGTTAGGTTAGAGGACTTGCATAAAAACTAACTTTCATTGACAGATGGTCTCCATAAGTAGTTGATTCTGAGAAGGGAGAGCACTACCTGGCATGGTTGTTGAACACATTAGGGTGCTTGCAGGGAGAACCTACTGCTCCCCTGAACCATGGTTCAATTTTAAGCCTCACTGGCCGGGATGGGTTATTGTGACTATGTTGAGAAGTGAGCCCAATGCTCAGTGTGTGCGAGGGAGAGGGGAAGAGGAGGAGGAGAATGATAGCCCAGGGGAGAGTATCTGAAAACCTTTGCACCACTGAGCTGGCACACTTATCACGGGGTGACAGTCCATACAGCGGGCCTGCAGTGCGTTGCTGTTTGTGGCGCAGGCTGCCAACTGGCTCAGAAAATGCAGATCCCCCTTTCAGATAGAGAGAGCAGGAGGCAGAATGTCAGCTGACTGACATTCCCAACAATAGGTCTTCCTTGCTCCGGATGCAGGAAGGGCCTCCTCTCCCACTGCCTGTTATCATGAGCCCACCTTGGCCGGCATTGGGCTGGGGTGCTGCCCCTTCTCACAGGCTGGCAGGAATGCCACATTGCTTTTTCTCCTTTTAATTTTGTAATTAAGTACCACAACACAATTTTTAAGTGAATTTCATTTGTGGATCATCTTGTCCTACATCTTAATAAATGCTACATATAAAATGCCCCAGAGACTATAGTGAGGAAACGAACCAAAGCAAACAAAAGTCTTGGTTTATAACATTTAGTCATGAAGTTATCTACATGATATGTGATTGAAAGAGACAATTGTATGCTGAGGATTTTTTAACTTTACCATAATCATGAGTTGGACACTTGAAGCAAGAGCCCTTGGAAGCTGATGTGCTTCAGGATAAAGCACACTCTTTCTTTGGTAGAGAGAAAGCCAGCATATTGTGGTGGCAGGAGGAACAATGGAGCCAATGAAACAGAGGTCAGAGCTGAAGGTTTCTGCTAAAATCAAGCTACATACAGGTATTTTAATTTTTTTATTCAGACAGAAACTCTGCTCTAGGACCTAGTATACCAAATGCAGACCGCTGGTAAGAAAAGCACTCAATTGTTCAATTTTTATTATACAATATTATATTAAAAATTTAGGCTCTTCAGGTCAAGGCGACTTTTAAAAGGTTAAAAGCTATTCAAAAGGGTTACCATATCCATAAAAGCAAATGAAATTAAGCCTAAAGACTGATGGAGAAAAACCAGTAATTTAGATAAACTGCCACCATCTAAAAATGTTTTGACTTTTATGAGAGAAAGTGAATTCAGTGATTCTTGCATTGGTTGTCATATCAAAGAAAGATTCATTAAATTTCAAGCAATTATTTTTGTTCTCTTTATTGTTTGGTGTGTTTTAGTCCAGGTTCTACCTTTTTCCAGTTACATTCTTTAGAACTGTTCGAGGAATGGAATTGCATGGCTTCAACGCCATCTGTCAACTATTGACCTTGCTGGTTGGGCGTCTGTAACATCAGACACTGTTGTCATGGAAAGAATTATGATGTTTCAATCGAATGTATTGCAAAGTTAACAAATCTATAACATGATCTGGATCGCATGGAAGAGTTTAGAAAATGTATTTCAGAGACCCCAGGGAAAAGTGAGTAGGTTATCTCCATTAATGTTTGTCTCTACTGCTGGCTGTTAATTGGGAAAGTTTCATGTTACAACAGAAGATCTCAATTTGAACCTTGAACTTGTAGTAAGTATTCCACATCAAAACTTGGGGTTCAGCACCTGAGACAAAAACTATTATATGCTTCCAATGCCAAGCTGTCCATTCACATATCATTGATTGACTTGGTGGCAGCTTTGGAATGTCTGCCCTTATTGGATCTCTGGTTTTTACTCAAAGTACCCAAAGTTATGTTTTAATCTGGTTCTGTTGTTGATCTCAGAAAACCAAACCTGTAAAAGGGTGGAACTCTCAGAGCTGGCAGATTAGTGAAAGTGGTGATTATAGAAATCATGGATAGCTGATATTTACTCACAAGAGTAAGCATAAAGCATATAGAACAGAAAATTTCTTGACATTAAAGTGAGAAGTGAATTGATATAAAAGTTTATCTTCTATGGAAACTGAGTCTGGCCTGAAAAAAATTAAAATGAATAGAAATAACATTCTGAATACTTAAATTTTATTTTCACTGTCCTGTGTCTGAAAAAATAAGCATTCCAAGCAAGTAAAAGGAGCTAACATTTCCATTTTATGAGAACTATTCCCTCACAAAGAGTTTTTGTGCTACATACCTTTCATTTTTACAAACTGTAGAAGGAGAATGGTTGTTGTGGAAGTTAAAATCATCAGGTTTCTTGGATCACAAAGTCTCAAAGCAATGCAGATGTATCTGAGAGGAGTTAAGAAAACATAATTTGGGTTGGCCCTGCCTAAAGAAAATCTATGATATGAAAACAAAAATTTAAATTTGAATAAATTAGGGGGTGATTATTCATATTGTGAAGGATCTTTAAAGGATTCCCCTAGGATTCTTTTAAAGGCTGAGCTCCACTAGTTCATGTAAGTGTTTGTGTGCAGATCATTAACTGTTTGACAGGCAGGCCGGAAATGCAGGTAGAGCCAAGGGGAGGAGAGAGAGTGTTCAAGAGGCAAAGGAATTACTGACACCTGAGGCTGAAGTCTCAAGATAAAAGTTGATGAAACAATAAGGAAAGTCAAAGTAAAAATATGATATTTATTTACAAGCTGTGCTTTGTACACTAGCACTCTTGGGACTGCTTGGGTTTAAATGCCAGCTCTGCCACTTATTTAGATGTGTGACTTTGGAAAAGTTACATGACCTCTCTGAATATCAATCTTCTACAATGTTTGAGGATTATATGAATTAATATATATGAAGCATTTAGTGTCCTGGCATGTAGTAAATGCTGCACATATGTTTCTAAAGTGATTCTGGAATACACTATTATAAAATACCTGGCG
This sequence comes from Phyllostomus discolor, assembly GCF_004126475.2. Lineage (NCBI taxonomy): Eukaryota > Metazoa > Chordata > Mammalia > Chiroptera > Phyllostomidae > Phyllostomus > Phyllostomus discolor. The sequence goes on from NC_040907.2 coordinate 66,358,722, forward strand.
ATTTCCAAAGCAAGGATGATTAATATTAATATAAAACTGGAAGTAATTTAATAAAGCCAAATATACCCTATCCCCCCAAAAGAAACAAAGGAACATTGAAAAATAAATACTGGTTTCTTTTGGGGTTTCCTAAGGAAGTCAATCTGAAATTTAACCTTCTTTGAAATTATTGTCCTAACTTTAGCTTTCTATGGGTTTGGCAAAATTTCTGAGATTGGGAACAAATAGAGGTGATCAGCAACCTAGTATCTGTTGCTTTTATGTTAAAAGGCTTTGATTCACATATTATTACATTTGTCATTTTAAGAACAATATACATGTTGAAATAACTTCCATATTTGTGGATAAAACTTTTTGCTTATTTGACTTTGCTTGGATTGCATAAGAATAAACTCTTTCCATGTATTTTATCTAGTGCATCTGTACATATAGACTTTTGGGGCTGAAATTGGTATTTTCCAAAGGAATAACAAGTCAGGAAGTGCTGCTAATCAGCACTCCTAGTGTAATTAAATGGTTGAGTTCAACAGGTTGCCAAACCAGAAGCAGCAAAATGGGTGTGAAAGCTGGGGACTGTGTGAGTGCAGACAGTGTGGCATAGGAATCATAGAGATAGGTAGATGCAAGGAAAGGTGCTGATTCATTGTATGTAGTTGAGTTTTCCATTCTGGGGTCCCAGCAGTCGACAATTGGCTTTATCATCTCAGTTTTGACATAGCACAGGAAAGAAACCCAGATTCTTTTAAGGGGCAGTAATGACAGTTCTATTAAATTATAAATGGTCTTCTAATTATTTAATTACTCTCCTTGTGTGCCCTCAGAGTCTCCTCCTTCACTCAGGACTGTCCTCCCTGCCTGGCCAGCCCTCTGGTCACATCAGAAGACCCACTACTCTCTCACACTCTATTCCATATCCCAGTTGGAAACAGGTTGAGTAAAAATATGCTTTCTGGTCCCCACACTTAGTTTATGTGAGTGAATGCTGATGGAAATGGGTAAGTAAATAGTTTTTAAGTGCAAGAGATCAAATTACTTCCTTCACAACTTGAAATTCTTGACATCTCTGGAAATAGCATTTTTCCCCCCAAATGTTAAAGTGGGTTGATCTTTACCTAGCCTAACAGCAGATTGCCAAACTGTCAGCTTTCATATATTATTTTTTGAAAAAAATTCAACTGATTTGATTAATTTGTGGGATAAATTTCTCGAGTTCAGAAAATTTAAAACCATGACAATTTATAAATGCTTTTATTTCTGACTTGAGTTACATGGAATAAAGAATAAAACTTTGCTTAAGTGAGAACTCTTTTAGTTGCCTTTAGTTAAGCAGTTGTCTCATATTGGTTGTTTTTTGTGTATCCAATATAGCCTTTATATGTTAGTACCAAGAAATCAAATTTTGTTAAACTTTGCTTATTACACAACTTTGCCCAAAGCAACCTGGTTTCCCAGATTTCAATTCCGGTTATATTTTCTCATTATACACTATTCCTTACAGCACATAACACAAGTATATTGAACAATTATTTGTGTAATTATTTGCTTAATGTCTGTCTTTGTTGGTAGGCAATAAGCTCTCTCAGAATAGGGGCCATGTTTGTCTGGCCCTGGGTTGTGGACCCAGTGCTCAACACCAGAGCACACACATAGTAGATGCTCAAAAATGTACTGACTCAACCAAATTAATAGTAAAATTCCTGTTCTCATTTTTCTTAGTGGTAACTAAATGTTTATTATACGTACTGTATATCTCATTGAAATTATTTATTTAACTTTAAATTTTTTACTTTTAAACATTATATATAATGCTTAAAATATTCAAACTTATAGAGATAGGAAATGGATGAAACATAAAATTTATCCTCACTGTCCTCTGCTAATCTCCAAAGGTTTCCAAAAGTAATGACTTTGATTGCTTTTCTTTTTAGTTATTTTGATACTTACCATCATATTTCTAAATAATGTTAGTTTTTGATTTTTCTTAAGCATTCAGATAATATCTATTGATTTCCAGATGAAAGATGAAACATTTCATACACTCATACTCTTTCTTTTTTCCTTTCAGGTGTCTTTTTGCCTTGTTTTGGTGTTGTTATTGTTTTTTGTTTTACCTTTTCTATTGATTATCTTTTCTAGTTGATATTATTCTTAACCTATAATTTCTAGTTACCAACTGTGGACTGGCTCTATTTCCTCATACTAGCTGAAGAAATCAGTATACCTATAATTCTTTTTTCTTTGCTTCTCTCCACTGACTGCTCTCAGCTGAATCATTCTATTTTATATTTTTACAGTCTAAAGCAAAATATATGTAAGCGTTATCATTATAATAATTTATGCTTGTACGCTGATATAATTACATTTGTACCATTTTCAGTTTTATATCTAATATGTCTTATGAATTGTCTGTTTGATTTAAAATATAAAAATATGAAATAATCAATATATATACATGAAGAATATTACTTTCTCTAAAATCATGTATGACCAGGTGCATGAAAAAAGCAATATAATCCCATATAGTTCTAAACACTAAAGGCAAAATAATTAATATGTAATATCATTTGTTTATTAATTATTAATATGATAATGAAGAACTAAAATACTTTATATTATATATTATATATCAATAATTACTCAAAATAATTTCACATTTTAGCTTGTTTAATATTTCACCATGACTTTCTTTTTCCCATTCACACTACCATCCTCAACCCATCTCCAATTAATATACATCTTTTTTCCATAAAGTCCTCTGGTTTCTTTCTAATTTATGTTCATTACTTATTTGGCCTACTGTTCATTTTGAGATTTCTTTCATTGTACCTCTGTTCTTAGATTCTTTTTCTTTCTCTTTCTTGGATTATGTTTTCATGTTACTGGAATACATCCTCATAAAACTTTCTTTAGAAAAGGTAGATGAGAGGTAAAAATTTTGAGTTCTTTTATGCCTAAAAAGGCCTTTATTATTCATTTAAATCTTATTTATAATTGCATTTGATATAAAATTCTAGGTTTAAAGTTGCTTTATAGTTTTTAATCCCTGTTGTTTTGATAAGACATTGATACCAATCTGGTGATCATTACTTTTTGAGTAATCATGTTTTTCTCACTCTTTGAAAGTTTTTAGAATTTTTCTCTTTATGCTTAGTGTTCTGAAATTTTATAAAGATTTATCTAGTGGTTTATTCCACTTGATATTTTGTGGTTACCAGTTTGGGGGTTGATATTTATTCCAGTTTGAGAAAAGTTTTTTCATCAGTTTTCTTTTGTTATTTCTTCAGTTATTTCAACTATTTCATTGTTTATATTGTTTTCTTCTAAATCACATCTTAGATAGGTGTTAGACCTTTTGGATCTATGCTCTTTATCAGTGTTTCTCAAATTTTAATGCATACAATTCACAAATTGGGGTCTTATTAACATGAAGACTCTGATTCAATACATCTGTATTTCTAGTCAGATAAATGATGCTGATTCTGCTGGTATGTGGACCACATTTTGAGCACTGAGGCTTTATATTTCTTGGAATGGCTTCATGCCTATATATTTTTATTTTTCCACTATAAGAAGTTTTATTAATTACAAATTAAATTTTAGTCTTAGATTCTGTCTGCTATTTTCAGTCTATTGTGTTTAATTATTTTTTGATGATTGTATTTTTTATCTTTTAAAACTTATGGCAGTCTTTTTAAGTACTAAAAATAGGGTATATTCTTGAAATTTTGAGGATACTAGTAGAAATCTTTAATGTTCCTTTTTATTCCTTCTATTATCACTTTTTTGTGATCAATGTTATTTTTTCATCTTAGTCTTACTTTTTATTTTACTTAGTTTCTCTTAAATGTCTGTTAATTCTTGGTTGATCACTAACATTGCACACAAAGGGCTGTATTTATTAATTTAGATAGCTGGCATGAATATCTTTTTAGGTCAAATGGACCATTTTAACCAAAGGCCACTGTACTGAATGGGAGGACTGCCTCTGGGCTCTGTGTCAAAGGATGAACCTTTCTGACAAGTGGCTTTTTATTAACAGGCTAAAGACACCACAACTGCCAAATAAGCCAACTGTTCCATATACAGAGAAAAAAGAGAAATAACCTATTCTAGCTGCTCTGATGATGGTCTAGTTACAAACCCTTATTGTTGTCTCTGAGCAACTTCTACCTATACCTGTCTGGAGTCTCTCCAGAGATCTTTTTTAAAAAGTGGCCACCACCTCTGCTACATTTCTGTTTCCATGTGTATATTTTGGGTTGTGATTTACTCTGCTGGAGTTTATCTAACAATATAGCCCAATCTGCTTCCCATCACCTAAGGCTTCATCAAATTTACTAGTCTGCTAACGTCATCCCCCTTTTTCCTCCCTTTTCTGTTTTGTTTCATTCAAGTGCTGCCAAGAATTTATTTATTTTTATATGTGTTTTGTCATTTCAGTTGGAATTTGGACTAGAGAGAAGGCAATGTAGTTCTTGTCCATCACCTTGAACTTAGAAACTATATAGCTATCTTAGAATTGCTCTAAATGCTTATCTGACCCTGGTTAATACTCATCTGGCTGTTCACAAACAGATAGACCTAACTGTAAATAGGTAAATTCCCATACAAGTTCCCTAGACCTTGCTAATTATTCTTTATGGATCAAGTAGGATTTAATAGTGTTAAGGGCTCTGGATGATTCTAAATTGTTCACTGAGCCTCTTGGCAGTTCCATGTGTGTATAAAAGTGCGTGATCCTAAAACAAAGTGACTATAGAGATGTGCCTAAACTAAGAAGACTAAGAGAAAAATTAAATTTAAAGCAGAATTTGAACCAGCCTACAATTTACTTTGGGTATTACATATTTTATGTTGGTTGAGCTTGACCAACTCTACCTCAGATTTGCCAAGAAAATAATTGATGTAATCACAGAGCCAAGAATGATAACATGTGAAGATCTGCGGAGGATTGGCAGGGCCCCAGATCACTGGGAAAAATCCAACAGAGCACCTATTTTTAAAAGGCAATAAAAATTTGTTTGAGAATTAATGACCTTTTATAGAGCGAAAAAGCAGTACATACTGATTACCTTGACCCAAATAAGTTTTAGACAGTCTTATACTGTAATGGCAATAATGAGAGGAGGAAAATATATTCACATACTATACAAACATACATTAAGTCCTCAGAATTGGATAAATGTTTTTTAATGTAAAAACATTGGATTTTTATTTATTTTAATAGAATTTAAATCCACATCTTATCTAGTATCTCGATAATTTAAGACATCTGTATTTTGGCCACATTTTTTCACTTTTTCTCACATCCATGTTGTAATTTAGATGTTCCCAGTAACACAGATGTATGACATCAAATTGAAAATATAAAGTCATTATATAAAGTCATTATTCAGATGCCAAATCCTTCTTTGGTATATGTATGTAAGAGATATGCTAAAAACATGATGGTGGCTGTCTTACTGTAGAACTTAAAATTAAATTAAAAATGATTTCAACAACCTAAGTCTTGTCCTAAAAATCAAACCAAATAAAATAAAATAAGTGCTGACATAGGGCATTTTAATTAAGAAGAAAAAAGAACTGTCACATTTTTGAAGTGGAGAAAAACTATTTAGATAACAATTAGGTAGAAGAAAAAGATCAGGAGTCTCTAAAAGTGGAACATAATCAACAAAAGAAAAAAGCAAACAAAATATAACCAGAGCCATTGAAATTAAGAACAATCTAACAATAACCAGCGGGGGGGGGGGGGGGGGAGGTGACAGTGAGGAGAAGGGTTTTCAGGAGCCACTATAAAGGACACATGGACAAAACCAAGGGGAGAGTGGAAGCAAGAGAGAGGGGTGGGTTTGGAGGGGGTGAGGGGGAGGGCTGGGGAGAAAATACAGACAACTGTAATTGAACAACAATAAAATAATTTAAATTAAAAAATAAATAAATAAATAAATAAATAAATAAATAAAAGTGCCCAAGCAGCATCATCTGCTGACTTGAAAATTTGCTGAGACCTTTCACACCTCTGGCCTTTGTGTATAATGCTTCCACTTCTGAAATCTAATTCTTTTTCCTCCTTATCTTGCAAATTTTCTCTTTATCCTTCCAGTCTGATCCCTGTGAAACCTTTCTTGCCTTACATTTTGACTTAGTTCTCTACTTTCTCTACTTCCTTGGTATTTTGTACACTCAGATACAACCAACATTTGCTGAGTGCCTGTTACCTACCCTGAACTGCATCATGAAATAACAGCCACATCACAGGGGCATGACCTCAGTATGATCATATTTATTTAACCAGCTGAAGAAGCTGAGACCTTGAGAAGACATACAAATTGTCCAAGATTACACAATTAACAAGTAACAAATACAGATTTAAACTATATACTTTTTTATAGTTCTTTCTTCATCACTGGACTTTAAACTTTTCAAAGGCAGAAGAATTATCTTATTTATCTGTCCCTCCTAGCAGCTGCACACTGACTGGCTATTGGTGAAAAATATTTGGTGATCAAATAAGTTAATGAATAAACAATGTAGCCGGCTTGCATTAATGACAAACTGCATTTCAGGTAAAAAGAATTTACTTTTCTCATATATTTAGAGTGAGCATTCAATATATGTGCATTAATATTCTAACCTCCCTACTTTACTCTGATTTTAGTTTAGGGAGGAGCATTATAATGACTGGTGAACAGATATTCAAATTATGAAGAGTTAAAGGAACTAAGTGAGCTTAAGGCAGAATTACTATGCTGATGGTTTGTTTAAATGCCTCATACAATGTTGAGAAGTAATTTTGGTTACGTTTCTCCATTTTTACTTATATGTGTTGTCATTTAGATATTCCCAGTAACAGAGATGTATGATATTAAATTTAAAATGTTAATTTTATTCATGTATTTGTTAGTAAATAAAATTTTATTAGACATTTATATTTAATGTGTACAAGAGACTTCATCAGTCATTATGGGGTGGGTAACAAAGTACATAGACTAGGAAGTCTATGGACTTTGAATCCTTGACTTCAGCATACGACAGGATGTTAAAAAGGTGTATCCATAATGACAATACAAAGTAGTATATCTCGGTGTTACAGGAGTCAACAAATAATGTGCCAAGTGATCAAGGAAGAGTCTAGAAAGGGTTAATATGTAAATCTCAGACAAGGCTTGTTTGGCAGTAGAGGTGCTCAGTGTTTGCAGACTGTTAAGTGGCATTTTGGAAGTTGAAGTTTAGGGGAAGATTTTACTCACTAATTTATTCATTCACCCAACACATATTTGAATGCAGACTAGATACCAGACACTCTCCCAGAAACTGGGATATTGCTTATTATCCCAGGTGTGAACCTTTCTTCAACACATTCTCAGTGTGTTAGATCTTAAATGAGTCAAATTTTAGGGTTGGTGAGGGTCTTTAAAAATCATGAGATCCATCTAGTTTTTAGTTTTAACTTCTAGAATAATAGCTCTTAGAGAAGTAATACAAACCCTGGATTTAAACAAGTATTCTTCATTCCATTTTCATGAAATTTACCAAGCAGCAATAAGAGGAAACCACAAATATGACCTGGTGCTCTCCTTTATACCTTTCCAACCCCTTAGCTAACCACCATGCATGAGGAATTAAAGTGTGATAAAGGAGCAGGTTTACCTTAAGAAATAACAATTAGTCCAGATAAAACTTAATTTTCCTTTTGATATTAAGTCTTAGTGACTAGTGTGGAAGGATCTGGGTAAATAAATGGGATCATATGTCACATTGAGAGAATTTGAAAAATATTAAGTCCCATTACATAGCCCAAGATGATCTTAAAACATATGTGTGTATAATATATAATATATTATATATAACATATATAATATAGTTATATACATATAAAACATAGACACAGACAATGGTCTGGTGATAGCTAGAGGGAAAGGGGTAGGGGGAGGTGGGCAAAGGGGGGATAAATGGAGACAGAAAGAGACTTTGCTTTGGGCAATGGACACATGATGCAGATGATGTTTTGTTGAGTTGTATACTTGAAACCAGTATGATTTTCTGAACCAATGTCACTCCAACAAATTAAAAGAAAAAGACAATGATGAGAATATCATCTAGCAGTTCTAGTCATTCCCTGACTGTAAATGAGAATGAGAAGCTGAACATGAGAAGGTCCTGCTGTGTCAGGGTGGCTCAAACCCCACAGACATTTGGAGAGGGCGTGGTGGCTCTGGAAGAACTGGGATAGAGGAACCACTGGTTTTGATACTCTCTTTATGAGAGCTCACAAGATTTGGCAGGAATAAAAATGTGCTTAACCAGTCTCTCCTAATACAGCCACAATTTCAGATGTTGACCTGGGAATGAACACTCAAGTAATTTTTTTTTACCAACAACATTTGTAAAAGAAAAAGTCTTAGATGCTTCAAAACAAGGCTTATGTAACAAAAATTATTTTGTGGAAATAAATGTTCACTTCCAGACTGCAAAAACTGCCACATTTTACATTAGCTTAATATGTCTTTAAAGCAGCAAAATACTTGACAAGTGAAAAATGATTATTAACAAGTAGGAAAATGCATTTTGAAACACTCCTCTGTGGGGCGTCATACAGGAAATGTGGGTATATTTAAAGGCCCAGGTCAAAATGTCTGTCTTGCCTTTCAGAATAATTGTGTTATTTGTTCTGTGGATAATTGTTGAAAAAAAACACCAAAAGGCAGTGTCCACTTGGCTTCATTTCTTTTACTTTTCATAGAGTGCTACAATGAACCTTCCAGGTACCGTGTTCATCCTGTGGCCATTTCCTCTTTCCTCTGATGCCACCCTAGTCCAGTGCTCCCCTTCCCACCTGCACACCCAAGAGGTTATTCCTTTTCCCTACTCCAGCATCCAGAAAAGAGAAGCTCATTGCTTATGCTGCAATTTTGATAACCTAACTGGCAGAACAGTTATTCAAATTTTAAGCTCCTGAATGCAGCAAGATCAACCTGGCCTATCCACATAAATAATTTTGACACGATAAGTATGCGAGAGCGATGATAACCGATAAGTGAAGCAATTACCTTGCTTTTTTGGATTATATTAAATGAAGATTCTGATAGAGTAATGAAAGGAGACAAAGCAGACAAAAAGTCGGCTGCGGAGCTTTTGGGCACTGTGTTATCTCTATTATACCATATTGAAATAGAGAAGCTATCACCAATCATGCATTTCTATGTAACTTCTGGCTTCTAACAGTGAACAATGAATAAATTGTCACAAGACAGTAACTGATAAATTGGGATTGGCAGTGCTTTTTAAAAAGCATAAATAAACTTACTAGTCACCTTTTTCTTTCTCAAAGCATTTTTAGGGGACTCTGGGGGGGATCCACTGTAACTTATGTTCCTTCTATTTCCCGTCTCTACTCCAGCCTCTTTCCTCCACTGGTCTTTGTTTAGGAATCAATGTTAAGGCATCAAGACTGCTCTGGTATTATCACCAGATTTCACCAGTCCGTGGTCCTCTGGACTTGGAATGTGGCTTGGCTGTCTGGAATGCACAACAACATCAGGTTCATTTAAAACGTTCACTATTGGTAAAGCAAATTTTACAAATAAGGGTAAATCTAAAATATGAACAATTTGTTCCCTGAACTGAGGGTTCAAGCAGAATGAAAGTTCTTTAACAACCCACAGGCACTTTAATGATGGTCCAGTCCTGCATTTGCAGATTGTGTAGAAACAATATTCCCCTTGTTGTAGGTGGTAGCAATAGGTATTTCCACCACTGTAAACTTCTTAAATTAGAGAGGCCCTTAGGTGTGAGCAAACGAAGTGTTCTAATGTGAACTATTCCATCTCAGTCTCCTGGCAGTTTGTTCACCCAGCGGTTTGCAGGTTTAATGATGACTTGTTTACTTATTCATTTTTTTTCAAATGGTCTGTGGTAAGAGTGTGTATGATTTAGGAATGAAGAGAACTCAGTTCCTTTCACGATTACAGCTTGAGCCACAGAAGTTGCTTATATTAACACACCATCCACCATGGGCAGAGGCAGGAACCTGAATGTGGAGGTCTAAATACAGGGTTCAAGTTCCAGTGCCATAGTTACTTGTGGTGTGACATTGGCCAAATCAGTTTTACTCCAAGTGTCTCATCTATGAAATGAAAGTCACATAGTTGTGAATGAAAAGGGGTATGTAATAGATCTGACAAGCTCCGTGACCAAATGTAACCACACAAAGTGATCTGATTAAAAATTCCTAACAGGGTGGGCCATAGCTGGTCACATCTCAGGCCTATAGCTTCCTTAGCAAAGGTCAATCTTTACCTCACATGAACTCTGTGCAATGTTCTTATGCGTGTAGGATAATATACCTTTGAAATGTCAGAGTAATTTTCATTCTTAGACTCCTTGAAGACACAACTGCAGGCGCCAGAATGCAAGACCACCAGAGGGCAGGGTCACAGAGCCCCTTACTTTTATCACATTCCCCCAAATACCATCTCTGTGTGCTGTAAATGCTAATTATTAACTATCCTGTACCCACTGAGGTAAAAGTAAGTAGTGTGCATTTTTTATGTTGCTTTTTATCCAATCACAGAGATTTCCCCACTTTGCTTTCTCCTGCTTTCTTAATTTACCACCAGTGGGTTTTATGTACCTTCCTTACATTCTCTCCTTTTATACTGAATGCAAAAAGGAACTGCAAAACTGTCATTCTCTGGAGCTTTTTCTCAATCCATTGATATCTTGCTTCTGAGCATGTCCTAAAAATTTGACCCAAATAAAGTCTTGTAAAACTTTTCTATGGATTTGGATGTTGTTTCATCTTCACGGTTTAAAGGAGCACATGTTAGTGAAAATGCCCTGTAAATGATTAGGCACAGAGCGAGTGTTAGTGAGTATAGATCTGGCTGGTGGATGCCCTCAAGGTTCAGAGAAAGGACTGGGCCCAGTGCTGTCATTGGTTTCATCAGGATTGGAGTTTCTGGCCGATCACGTGTAATAGCAGTGCCTGCTGACTTGGTTCCATGAAGCCAAGTGTGGGAATAAGCACCATTAGTCTTCAACTCCTACAAGCAGGATCATTTATTTCCTTCCTTGTTAAAAATGCAAAAGCAAACCATTCACATGGCCACTTTTCAAAATGAAAAGGCCAATAATGTTATTAAAAGCAAATCACACTTGATTAAATTATTACCATTATGGTGTTTAAAATAACATTTGTTCTGTTTATCAAGTTCCAGTCTTACTGCATCAGTAAAGAATTTGCCTTTAAAGACCAGAAAAACAACAACACAGAAATGAAGCCCAGTGTGTGCTCCAAAGCTGGACCTTGGGTTGTTTTTCACAAGGTCCTTACAACAGGCCTGCACTGTTAGCACTCAGACCTCCAGACCTGCCATCACACACATTGGGCTGAGAGAGTCAGAGGATGTGGGAGACAGGTGGAAGGAGGAGAAAAGGAAGTGCTGATATTGCTACCCCCAAAGCAAGTGCTGGTTTTACATTGGTTGGCAGTCGTTTCATTTGAATGACACATTTAGCAAGCTGACTTCACATGACTCTGTGTTGCTCACCTTGCTCTTCTTAAGTGTATAATTTCTTCCCTACAATGAAAAATATTGGTTGTAGATGTTACATAAAATAAAGGTAAAGAAAATTTGTCAGTTTGTACATGGCCAATATCAGTCTTTTCCCTAAATTTTAGAAATCAGCAATTTTAAAGTGTGTTATAATGAGCTTGACCACATCTGGTCAGAACGGAAGAAGTAGATATTTATCAGATGTAGACCAGATATGTGCCTTAAGGCACAGTGCCAATTGTGATGATTGGTGAAGAAGGTCAGTCAGGAGCTCCAAAAACAATCCCCCTGCCCAAACCATCTGGATCACCAGAGCATCCTCCCATGCCTCTTCCAGAGCTCCCTGCCACCCAACAACTAAAGGTTAATGACTGACACACCTGGGGTCTCCATATATCTATTCTGATGGGTCAGGACCTATGTTCTACTGGTTGCTAAGTATTTGAATGTCATAGGTATCTATTTAGTACCACAAAGTCAAGTAAAAAGAATAGAGAGCTATATTACAGCCCATAGAAATGAACTTATGTCTGTAGCTCTTAAACAATGTCAAGATAAGGAATGTTTAATACTTTTAATCTAGGTATTCTTTTCATTCTTTTATAGTTTACTCTGGGTATATTTAATAATCATTAGTAAGCTTGCCACTTTGGATGACTGTTATACATACACATGGAGAAATTCCAAGTCATAGCATTGTGGCATCCACTGACAAAGGTCTTCAAACTAGCCAAACGTCTTGTGAACCTTTTATGGTATTGTACCTTTGACAACCAGCCTTAAAAATATTGGGTAGATAGAAAAATTTGATTTTGACTCAGCCCCTGCCATTTAGAAGAACACTGGCATGTTTATGAGACCTGCAAAAGCTATGCCAGCATTATACATGTCCCAGGACCAAAATGTGCTATCTATGATGCCTAGAAAGTATTCAACACATTCTGGGATTCCAATAGTAACATTACTTATTTATTGTATCTTTCTTGAGCACTTGACTTTGGAAGAGGAATAAAAACAATGTTTTCTGATGGGACAATAACTAAGGATTTGGCCACTACCGTGCATCTTGAGGTTTGAGCTTGTGGATTTCAGTAGCCTGGCCATGTGCCGCAGGCTCACAGTCTCACTCAGTTCACCACCATTGATTCTATCACATGGCGAATTGTAGCTGAGTTATGTTTTTGTGAGTAGGGCACAAGAGTTAAAGGGAGCAGCCATATTCTTTCTCACACTAAAAAGAGTATACATAAAGGTGTATTCTCTCTCCTATTTCTTTTAGGGTCCATGTTCCTTACCCTTAGTGTCTAGCACATAGTGGACATTTAGTAAATATTTGTTGAAAAATAAATATTCTTAAAGATGAAATGTCAAGTCTTTTTTTCATACCACATGATAATTCTTCTCAAAATGATTTTATTTATTTATTTTTAGAGAGAGCGGGAGGGAGTAAGAAAGAGAGAGAGAGAAACATCAATGTGTGGTTGCCTCTCGCGTGCCCCCAACTGGGGACCTGGCATACAACCCAGGCATTGCACTGATTGGGAATCAAACCAGTGCGCTTTTGGTTTTCAGGCTGGCATTCAATCCACATGAGCCATACCAGCCAGGACTGAAATGATTTTCTTTTTATTCTCTCTATGCCAACTCTTTCCTATTCTTCATTCATTTATTCATCAAATATTTACTGAGTGCTCACTGTAAGTCAGAAACCATGTCAAGCACTGGGATCCAGCCTTGTATAAGACTTGGCTCAAAGGTCATCTTCTTTGAGAAGCTTTCCCTGAGTCTCTTAAGCAGAAGTTGCCCCACATCTAGGTCCCACACTATCTCTGCTGTTATAATATTTATTACACTGCATTCTAATTAGCTATGTCTAGTTTTTCCCTCTTTCTAAATTGTAATTTATTAGAGGAGATAAATGGATCTTGATTACCATTGTATTCTCACAGCCATCAAAATATTCTCTGTGATTGTGGTATGGTAAATTGATCACAAAAGTAACCATGATTCTTTTTTTTAAGATTTTATTTATTCATTTTTAAAGAGGGGGAAGAGAGGGGAAATAGAGGGACAGAAACATCAATGTATGGTTGCCTCTCATGTGGACCCCACTGGGGACCTGGCCAGTAACCCAGGTATGTGTGCTGACTGGGGATTGAACTGGTGACCCTTTCGTTTGAAGCCCATGCTCAATCCACTGAGCTACACCAGCCAGGGCTAACCATGATTCTTTACACTTCCCTGTAAACAAGGCCTTCACCATAAGACTTTGTAGTTCCTCCTATCCAGAAGCAAAACTTATTTCCCAACTCTTGGAATTTGGGCTGGCCTGGTCACTTGCTCTGGCCAACAGAACATGGCAGAAGTAATAATATCCCAGTTCTGAACCTATAACCCAAGAAAGAACAAGCCCAATATAGCCTGGTGGATGATGGGGACCCAAGACTTGATCACCTTTCTTTCCCCAGATAATAGCCAGCCAAATGCCAAATATATGAGTAAGGCTACCTTACACCAGTACACCTAAGCCAACACACAAGCTGAACACAGATAAATGGGTGTGCCCTATTAAGATATGGTGAGCCTGGCCCAGATCAGCCAACTACCCTACTAATCCACAAACTCATGAAAAATAATATATACTTATTATTTGAAGTCACTGAGTTTTGGTGTGACTTGTTACACAGCAAAGCTAACTGGTACATTGACATTCTTTTTTAAATTTTTTTGTTTTCTCCTTGTACCTGACAATAGCAAACAACACTTGACTAGAAAGATTAGCAATTTGTTTGGGGGAAAAGCAGTCAATTTTTTGTCTTTTTGATGTTAGCTGCTTCCAGTCTTGGCCCTGATAAAGATCACAGACTGGCTGAATGCCAGAGTTGAAAATGCTATAGTGGTTATTCTACCTATAACCCCTAATGTCTTAAAAAGGAAATGGAGCCAATAGAAGGGGTATAACTTACTCCAGGTTATTTAGCCTTTTACAAAGTGCAGAGTCAAGCACAATCTGTCTTGAAATGGGCCTCCACAGATACAGCATATTTCTCACCTCCCAACCAAGCTTCGATAACTAAAGTATTTCATTTATCTTCTTTTTTAAAGGTACGGTTGGCATAAAAGATTCATAAACTTAATGAGGAATGCTATAAGCATCCAAGAATGAGTTTATCTAATTGCTTCAATTGCTAAAGAGTGGTAGTATGTGTATTCTCTTCTTCCCCATTTATAATGTTTTTGGACCCTCACTGCAGCCTAAACCGATGCCAAGAGTTCCCCAACAGACAGATGTGTATTCACACACACCCCTTCAACTTGAAGCTTGTTAGTCTTGCAAAATAGCAATTCCTCAACTGACCACATGATTATTAAACTCTGACTTGAAGGATATGACCACTCCTGCGGTTTGTTTGCTAAAGGAATTCCATTTGCTGCTGTAGTATGTAATTCTGGGATGACCATATTCAAACACAGCTCAGGCCTAGGAGCTCTTCAAGGAACATTATTTTCCAGTAAGAAAGCTAACACCTTCACCAGAAAAATATATGTGACTTGGCACTTTTTGTTTGGTTTAGGAGAATATACTATAAAGCTTCTTTGCTGAGTAGGTAAAAGGAACCATGGATTGGAGCTTGGGAAGAAAGAACTGAGAGTTGTGGCTGAGGCATTTGGATGTTAATACAGTGCTTTCTCAGTGAGAGTGAATGGTTGAGAAACTCCTATGTATCCTTAGCTTAAATATATAATAATCTGCATCTATGAAGACAAAATATTTGGTATTGATCTTCTTTTAATCAGAAATCAAATGGAACCTAATCTCATGACCCTTTTGTTAATTACTATAATTATCTTCTCCACATTTATTTTGATAACAATGTTAGTGGTAGAAAACTATCTCCTTAAATTATCTCTTGTGTATTATGAATTACAAATTCATACAATTTTGATAAATGATTTTATTTTCTCCTTTACACTTGCTTTAGGGCCATTGTAACAGATGATTTTTCAGAGAAATACCTTGGTGACTTAAAAATAAAGAAATGAGAAGAAAGGTCATATCAAAAAGATTAACTGTGTGAAGAGACATAAGGCCTTAGAACTACCTATCAATCACAGGAGTCTCATCTTTCCTTTGATTTTTATTTTTTATTCTAAGGGTGTCCCAGAACTCTGGAATGTTACAAGAAAAATTAAGAGGTTATTGTGCTAGATTTAAGAGTTTTTCAGCCTAGGATAACCTCAAATGCGACTTTTGGCTTAAGGTCTGGGTTTTTTGCAATGTTACATCACAGTTCAGATCCACTTTTAAGGAAGTGGAAGAAAATACTCAAGTTTCTATGAACAATCAAGTCTAAGAATAAAGTCATTGCTTTGGTGTCCAGAAAAGTCTCCATGAGTTGCCACAGAGACCTAAGGTATCCTTGACTTGACCTCTCCTTGGCTTTATAAACCGTCCTTCATCTCCCTCTTTCTGGTTCCTTCAGAAGCCAGGAGAGCTTGGATAGGAGAAAGAGCAATTAATTCTGTCAGGAACTCCACCCCCCATATTATTTGTTAATTTAAACGCTTCTCAAAACACAAATTATTCACAGGAAATACTAATCATCTGAAATGGCCTTGCTTCATCCAACTTGTGAATCAGGTGGGATGAAGGTGAATGTCAAACTTTACTGCTATTTTACCATGATTGTCAGAATATAATGAAATTCATTCATTCATGCCTTCATTCATCAAATGGTTATTAGGCATCTACTATGTGCCTGGCATGATGGCAGGTATTAGAGGGACCCACACTTTGCTTTCCAATGCTCATAGACTAGTGGGGGAGGCTGGAATGGAAACAGATTGTGTAACATTAGTAGAGACATTTTTTTCAGCTCTTATATTTGGTCCCCTTTAGTAAAACTAATTACTCTGTTTTACTTGTTGCTTATGGGAAAATCAAGATCCTTTATTTTGGAAATCTTTTGTTTGCAGAGAATGCCAATGAAAAAGTGAAGAGTTAAGCTAGAGGCAGGCACATGCTACCACAGGGTAGCATAGAAGATGACTTGTAAATGGGAGTGGGAGGACTAGAAAAGTCTTGCTGTAAGAGGTGGCTTCTGGCATAAATCCTGATATAAATGTGAGTTGATTTTTAAAGCACTTTTCATCAACACAGAGAATATTAGAGAGGGACTGACTCTGTGTCTGTCCTTAGTGAGCAATTAACTATCCACAATAGCATTTGGATCTACTGAAATGTCTTTTGGTGTTGCCCATTTGATACTGAAGCAAGCCAACAGAGAAGGTTCTATGCATCATGCAGCTTGCTCATACTGGCAGGTCAATGAACCACTCTTGCCTACCCAACTGGGTGTGTGGTTTGTACTGAGTTTTATGGTTCATATTTATTTATGTTATTATTACTGATGGTGTCAGTTATGGACGCTCTAGTGAAAACTTTTTTGCTTCCTCTCTGGTGTCTCAAGGAAAAGGAGAGTTTTATAAACAAATAAACAACAAAAATTTCTGACACATAGTAAGGGTGAAGAGGCTATTTTTGATAAACACTTTGACATTTTCATAAGTAAGTTTCTTGTTTCCTAAGGAATGGCTTTCTTCTTGTTCTCAAGTAGTTCTACAGTACTTTACAATAGAACACAAAAAATTGAAAATATAGGTAATTTTCTCAGTTAAATCAAGGCTTTAAAATTTCCTTGGATTTTTTAGTGATTTTCCTTGCACATTTTGCACATTTTATACATTTTCCACTTAATGCTCTCATGAAGGCAGTTCTGGCTTGTCTATGAGTAACTAGGCACTACCTTGGGTCAGACATTTCTAAATCCATCTATTTTAAGAATTTTAAAGTACTTCTTATCATTTCAGAATTCATATTCAAAGTCATGGAAAGAAAGAGAGACATTTGTCCTTGGCCTCAGTCCCATTCTGAACAATATGAGATTGATATGGTTGATAGCTTGGAGAATGAATTTAGGATGTGTATAGATTTTATTTTAAAACTACTTGTACTTCCTCTGTTATGAAAAAGTAAATGGTGGTTTTGCAACCATCTTCCCCAACTAAATTGTGAAAAGAACACTCTGTTAGCTCTAAATTGGGTCTTTTTTAAAAAATAAAAATAAAACTCTATCTTACTTATTTGTGGGAAGATTAAGATACTTTGGTTAGAAAACCTCTTGTGAAGAGAGAAAGTCCATAAAAACCATGAGACCATTTGTCTCATGAATTCTTGGAAACTTAGGTACCTCAGCAGGCAAGGTGAAGCATGAATCAAAGCCTATTTCCTGTCTGTAATGAAAATGAGCCAGGCAAACTGAGGCTCCTTCAGGCCTGGGAAAAAACCTAGTAGAAATTCTTTAGGACATTGGTTTTGCTTTGAATTTGGGAGTTGCACTATTTCTAGAAATAACTGAAATGACAGCACAGTGAGATTATCAAGACTACATAGACTTTACTTCTTAGGTAACACTGTTCCATTGTCAATACCCTCGTCTTTTTCAGGAAAGGCAGCATAGGACAGAGCGCCTGCAGCATCTCCTCCCTCCCCTCCTAATCTCCTGAGATATTAAAAGTTAGTCTTTAAAGTCAGTCTTACCTGGGGAACATTGACGAGTTTTTGTGTTTTATTCTCCAATTGTGGGTCCCGTGGCTGGGTGCTGTTGCATCTTGCTGAGGCTGTGGATCTCACTCATTCTGGTGAAGCTGTACATGCTAACATCCTAATAATTTCCTGGTTTTTCTATTTCTTTATGGCTGTTCCTTCATGGGCTCGTGCTTTCAATGAAGTTTTTTGTTCTTTTTTTCTTTCTTTCTTTTTTCAGTGAGAAGCAAGAAGAAAAGCTCCTTTCGTTTTCTTTGCTGTTTGTACTTCTCATCCCCATCACCATGGGGCCATTCCAAACTATCATTTTTAAAGGTCACTTGTTTTGTTCTATAAGCAGTTGAGCCTGACAATGGGTTAATGACACCCGAACAAGCCATATTAAAATTACGTACTTTATCATCATAAACAACACCGAGTAAAAGGAGAAGAAAGCAAAGAAGCTCTCTTCCAAGAAACCAACACTGAAAATATTAGTTAAAATGTTAAAGTATATTAGCCAATTACATAAAATCCTTTTATATTGCCTTGCTTCATTTCAAACATGGCATGGGCTATTTTGTCTGTGAACTCAAGTGGAACAAGAAGCTACAGAATGCAATTTGTGTCAGGAGCTGGACTACAGAAGGACAACTAATTCTAATTAGTACAAATTCCCCATAGGCTAGAGGGAGGCCAAGTGTAGGAACCAACTGCCTAATGTTGTTTCTATCTTGCAACAGGTGGGCTAAGGCCTTCTAAAGGTTGTCATGGCAATAGCTAATGGTAGACCTTTAGCTGGACACCAGTAATTAATTGCAGGCATGTCTAGCCTTTGAATGTGATATCTTTTAATACATTTCTGAACGAAAAGAAGATTGGCTCTTCTAATTGGTTAAAATTAAAACAGCTGAAAGCTTTGCCAAGAACTATTACGATATAGTACAAGTCTGATTTCAGCTTCTCAAACTTGGATTCTTTACCTATCACTATATGAAAGAGTAAAGAGAAAGGTATTTACTTCTGATAACACGAATATTCAGTTGAATGTGGGCTCAAGATCATGATATTCATGCACTGTTTGATCACGCTTTAGGCCTTTAAGAAGCACACCTTCTAAATACTGACAAATTATCAGAAATATTTATTGATTTCCCAGTCCTGAGTGTTTGTAGCCTCCAGAGCAGCTATCACTTAGTTCATAGTGATCTTCTGTGACTGCCTATGCCTGAGGGGTGGCCCCTGAGCACTGCGTGGCTTGGGGATGTGGCCAAGGACCAGGAAATGGTGGCACCACTAGGTTGAAGGGCTGAAAGAAGACAGCTGCACCATGTACTCAACAGGAGTCCCCTGCATGCCCAGCTGCAGACCTGGGCACCCCCTCCGACATTTGTAAGCAGCCCTGAAAACTAGTCTAGGTCAGCTTTGACTGGTTATTTGAGAAACAAGGCATAGTCCAGTTTCAACAAAGTGTCCAAGAAAAAGTGAAAAGAGAGAATATACTCTTACCTTTGGGTGTGGAGTTGTGCATGTTCTGAAATTATAAAGTAGAAAGAAAAATCATAAGGGGAATAATAGGTAACATGTATTGAATATTACTGTGTGGCAGGCATTGGGCTAAGTATGTGCACTACCTTATTTGATTCTCTTAGCAAAATAGGTATTAATATCATTCCAGTTTTAAAGATTAGGAAACTGAGGTGAAGAGAGGTTGTCTCGTCCACTGTCTCCCAGGTGATTAGGAAGAGAGATGACATGAATCCAAGCCTAAGGCCAAGGGCTGAGCTGTTCCCAAAAGAGAAAACCATCAAAACAGTGAGTTGCATTTATTTACTGTAGAAAACAATCAACCCCCTATAAATGATTCCATCCAATATACGTATAATCTTTGAAACAAGCTCCGAACCCTGAACATGAATTTCTCAACTATGACTCTACTTATTAAATGATTTTTCAAGGGATCTTTTATTAAATACTTATACTTCTAATCACAGGTCCATTCATCTTTCTTCCATTTCTGGAGAGAAATGCAACTATATTTTCCCTTGTTCTAGTGATAAAAAAGTAAATGAGAGAAGAGCTGTCCCCCTCCTCACTGTATCAGCCAAAAACACATTTGAAATGTTCCAGCCACTTCTCTTTTATGTCTGATGTTTTAAAAAAAAAATGTTTTAGTGAAAATACTCAGATTCAGTCCATTTTAACAAAGGGATGTTTTAAAAATGAGGTTCTAAGCAAAATGATGCTGAATTATATATTTATGAGGATTAACTTGTTTTCATGTATAGTACAGTTTTCCTGGGTGAGCAAAGCTTTTTGGCTTTTTTTGTTGTGAAAAATATACATTTATTTCTGAAATCTTCGTTCTTTATGTGAACACTTGATTTCGAAATATTTACTCTTGTTACTCTCCAAGTGTGAGTGAACAAGAAGTATATGAGGAAAAAGAAAATTAAAGCATCTTCAGGAGTACAGTTCCATGAAAAAAGTCCCAGCACAGTTCTTTGAGCATCTTATCACATGTTCCACAGGCTGTAGACTCCCTCACTGTGTTATGACATGTCCTCTGTGCTCACATCCATGTGTGCCTGTGCACATCACCTTCTCCTTCACATGTTCAAAGAAGAACAGTTTTTAAATTCATTGTAACAGATGGAAAATTTCTGGACTGTAGATCACAAGGGGAGGAAAATTTTAAAGAGTGTTGCGGCATTAATACTGTTCTTTTATCAGGCTTTTTTGCTCCGTAAATAAGACAACATTGGATTCTCCATAGATTTACTTTTACCAAACAATTGGACTGAAAATGTTCCAGAAGTTATGGACCCCCGATCCTGTTACCAGAATCATTTTATTAATAAAATGCTTTTAACGTGACCTCCCAAGATTTCTGGCTCTCATTTCTTGGGTGACACTAGAGGCTGAAATGAGGCTCCTTTTAATAACACATTTGCATAAGTCGATCTGAAAGATCCCCATGCGATTACATGACTCCAGGGTTGGCCTGTCATCTCTGAAAAGCCTGAGGTACTTGTCCCAAAGAGATCAAAACTCAAGAATTAACTAGTCTTCATAAAACGAGAACATCTCTAGGAGCAGTAAAACAAATGATTATCATTTCTTTTTGGCGCTGGACTATGCCAAGCAAGAGAAAAACAGAGCTTTCAAACGTTGACAATCTGGTATATTGAAGTATGACCATTATTTTTTATTTTCCACATTTTTGGTCCAAAGACAGTTCTGAGTAATTGATTCCCATAATGAGCTATGGTTCGTTAGTCAATTTAATTTATAATTGAATTGGATGGATGTAACTCTGTGTAAAATTGTCTCTGAAGAATCTGTTTTGTTCGTCTGTTCAACTTCTGACAGGGATGGAAGAAAATCTAAATTATTCTTTCCTGCAAGGGGGAAAAATTCAGAGTCTCAGCCTCCCTGGTGAAATTAAGAGAAAAAATATTTTTAATAGTTGCCATGCAAAAATATTATGGCTTTACTAAAATTTATACAAGCATGTCAATTAACACATTCATGGCGAGGTTGGTGGATTTAGGCATCTGAGTAAATGCCTGAGGCAAAGACCTTTCCTGGATTTCTCATTATTAGAATGAACACCAGGTCTCTCTGCATTTATTTTTATCAGTTATTGACAAAGATGGTCTTACTGCTACATAAATATGCCTGGAAAACAATAGCTCTAATTCTCCAGGTGTTTTGCAATCATCACGACTTGTATTTTCTATACATTTCCAATAATGGTGTAATTTGGGAAACAATTATTAAAATAACCGTTCAGGGTTTTTTTCTTAAGTTTTGAAATACTGTCAGAAAATTTTTAACTTTAATTGTTAACAACAGGCTTGCATTTTCACTCAAAGATTTTTCTCTTATTCCTCAAGCCCTTCACATTTAAAACTTTTACAACCATCTTAGCACACACTCAAAACAAAGCCATAATTATGTAAAAAGAAATGTTTTACAGTTAATGCCATCTAAGACACTCACCAAGTGCCAAAATGCATAGGATTTTGGTAAAAAGCAATCTGTTCTTTGAGGATAATGCATGCAAACTACTCTTGTGCAAAACCTGAGGCAGGAATAGTATACCGCCTTAGATCGCACCTATGGAGCTGACTTTGATACTATGCCCAGAAGTGGGTTACAGGCTGTGATTTGAATGAAGTTTAATCATTTTTAGAAGCGAAGGGCCTTTAGGGTACTCTTGTTCCATAAGACTTATTATATCTAAGAAAGACGAAGGCATAGGCTTTATTCCTCCTTGTTAACAATAGTAATGCAGTAATGATCTCTAATGATGGACTGTTGTGTGAAGTAGACGGACTGGGAAGAGAAGCTAGATGAAAACAGCTGTCATTTTACATCGTCAAATCCAGTTTTTATGTGCACAAAGAGATCATGAATTCCCATCCCATAATAGGATGGAGGAGGCATTATATCACTGTATGTCCACTGCCATTTGTATGAGCTTTAATCTAATCCCGTGCAAATGTTACAAATATATATTTCAGTTAGTTACAATGATGTGAATAAATAAGGTCGAATTAACCTGGGTCAGAATATAAAGTTCAAATGTTACAGTTCCCAGGAGACACGTCTTTTGTTTTTCCTCTCTGCTTACACACCCCTGACTGCTCTCTCTTTCCTTGATCTTCCTAGGATTTTTACCAGTTTTTTCTTTTTAATTTCTGACACAGACAAAAAAAATACCAAGATAATTCATTTGGAAAATTACTGCCCCAATGAGCTGGGCTTGACTTGAGTTCTCTGATTCTAAACAAAGCAGGAATTAGCTTTATCAGGTGAACAAAATCACTGGAGATCACTTAAATTCATAATTGTTACATTCCTCCTGAAGAATTTTTCACGAGGTCTCATCTTTCATGTAAGTCAGCTATGCAAAATGGAATGAAAGGTGAATCTAACAAAATATTCAAACCCACATCAATCATTCATACATAATGCGCAGTTCAATGAGGGCCAGCTCTGGAGCCCCGATAAGCAGTGTCACAGTAAGTTATGTATTATAGCAGCAAAATCAGTTGTGATCAATCACCTCATAACCAGGAAAAGTTACATTTTTACTTTAGTCCTTAAACTCTTTTGGGTATACTTTGAAAAGTATTGCTTTTATCTAAAGTGGATCAATATTAGTGGTCAATAAGCATTCATTTCCAACTAACAAGGACAATGGTGAGTGAATTCCTTTAAACATTTTTGTAGCAAGGAATGTTGGGTTGAAAAGTTGATCATTAATATGTCAAATTTTAAGCAGAGGATTTTAAAAATCTCCACTAGGAAAGCTCTAAAAAAACCCCTTGTTCTTTAAGACAACTGTTCCATTTCTAAGATTTCCAGTAAAATCACCAAAACCTTGTCTTTTGATTGGTTCTGCAGTTTCAATCTAGATCCAATAAAATGCAAATCATTATTATTGATAGTTTTTGCCTTTGTGAAATTTTATACTGCACTGGTATGAGGAGGTGAAAGTTCTTGCGATGGCACTAGTGAATATCGGAGCAGAAGATGGCAGGGTTCTATTGGGGTGACCCATGCTTACTACATGAAATCAGGTAAGGAAGCCTGCTTACTTTCTCGAGATCAGGAGAAGAGGGAAGGTTTAGGCATTTGTGACAGAAGTCTTTCTTTTCTAATTCTTCATTATTTGTATACTACCCCTTTTAACCACTTCCTCAAGAGAAGGGATTGTGGCTTATATTTCATGGTATTCAGGAATTACTAGTGTAATTTTTGCATCAACAAAGATATTAAGGAAATATTCAATGGAGATATTTCTCTAGTGCCTTATACTTTTGACTTACAGTCCACAGCTGTCATTGATTCAGGTACTTGACTTCCAAACAGCAGAGGCTTGGCCTGGAGAAGAGATGCTGAAAACTGGGTAGGCATCGCAGGACCAGAGGGACCATAAAGTGGCCTTTAAATGAATACCAACTCCAGACTTTGAAAGTGGAGGAGGACAGCATGCAAAGTGGAAGGGGCGAGAAGGAAGGGACTCACTCCTTCCTGGACAAATGTACTTCAAACTGTTTTGATTGAACAACCATCGATAAAAATATCCTTTGACCATATCGCTATGGAAGTTTGTTTATTAGTTACATACATATGCCTTTCTTATCAGTTAACATCTTAAGCACAACGTTCTGGTTAAAATTTGTGCTTTATGACAATGAATGTAGCTGCCTTAAACATTTTTAACTATTTTTGGTTGACTTACAGTCATATAACATTATATTATCCTTATTTTAGTTAGTAATGTGGCTTTTGGAGAGCTCACACTAGGAAGAGATGTGTCTGTTCATGCTCACAATGCTGGTATCATCTTTGATCTAATTTTTACCATCTGTATTAATTTTTATCTATAGTTTTGCAGCAATTTAAAAACATAAGATGTCTACTTTATGAGATTAATGTGTAACTAAGGTTAGATAATGGACTCCCTGAATCCATTCATCAGTACATAGAACCTGCAGTAATTGCATGTTGTGTGTGCTAGCACCTCTTGTCCTCCCAATCCACTGGCTGTCATACCACTCAAGGCCGTCTCACATTCACATTCACACTCACACACATCAGGGTGGGCGGGAGTGTCAATGCACATAGCAAAGACTTGCAAAGCTTATTTTTACATATGTATAAACGAGTATGCCAATATTGTCTCCTGAATGCCAAAAGTTCATTCTGCATGGCCCATTTCAGAACACTGTGCTAGATGTGGTACAGGGAATATATCCCATTGTTCTCTGGGCATGAACAGACTTTGACAGGAACACCAGAGACACTGAATTCCACACTCCCTTTTGGGGGAAGGTAGGCTTATATTAAAGACAAAGAGTCACTTCTGCGTTCTCTCCATTTAAGTAATTCATAGGATTAGGAATTTTTCCATTTATTAATTCTATAAATATTTACTGGGAACAATCTGTAAGCCTGGCATTCAGCCTCTGTCCATATGGGATTTATGGTCTAGTGGAGAATACGGAGGCAGGAAATGATAATACATTGGAATAAATACATCCATGGCAGCAAACACAGTTGCTCTGTGCATGGGAGAGACTCACTGGTATGTGTAAGATCAAGGAAAGCTTCCTAGAGGAAGTGATATGGAAGTTGAGACCTTCCAACTAAGTAGGATTGGTCCGAAAGTGAGAGAGAGCAAGGTATCTTAGAGAACAGAAGGAGGAATTCCTTCACAGTTGGTATGTGGAATGTAAGGTGGTGGGAAGTGAGATTAAAAAGGTTGAAAGAGAGGTTAGATTTAACAAAGCCTTACCTATTCTGTTATCAAAGTTTGAATTTTACCCTGAAGGCAAAGGAAAGCATTTGAACAGGGAACAGATATGATTAGAGGAAGTCAAATGCACAGGGTATTTACTGTGAGGCCTGGCACATGCTAAGTACTCAATAAGTGGCAGCTCTGATGAGCATTATCAATATCAATGTCATTATCAAATCTGGTTTATCAATATTATTATTAGCTTTGATCTGTGGAGTCATTCTTCAAGTTGCGGTTGGGAGAATAGATTGAAGGGAGCAAGACCTTTCATATGAGCTCTTTGTTCTGAATAATTTCTTCTCTTTACTCCTGAGATTTGCTGGGCCCACTTGGTTCTATGTTTTCCTCCTAAAAAATCTTTCATATAATTTTAATTTCATTTATGTATTTATTCATTACTGAAATGGACCAAATGGAAAGAGGTAAGAGGGGATTCTGGGGGAAATAGTTAATATGGGTAAGACTTGGAGAAATGTTATGGAAGAGTTTTCATAATGGAGGAATCATGTATTTCATGTAGAAAGCAGTTCACATGGGACCAGGTAGGTACATATACCTAATAAATACGTGTTGACTGACATAGTTTTTGTTAACGTGAAGAATGCTCTCACTCTTTAATGCATGAATTACTTACTTTTTTCTATGTGAAAATGTCTGTTCTCTTCTCTCTGCTTTGCAGTGTGTGTGCCTGTGTATGTGGTGTGTATGTATTTGTTAAGGTTATACGATTGCATGGTCAATTCCTTTGGCCTGCCTTCTTGGGGCAATTGAAAAGGCAATTACCTTCCACTGCTGGGACTATATCCTAAGAACCCCGAAACACCAATACAAAAGAACCTTTGCACCCCAATGTTCATAGCTGCACAATTTGCAATAGCTAAGTGCTGGAAGCAACCTAGGTGCCCATCAGTAAATGAATGGATCAAAAAACTATGGTACATTGACACAATGGAATTCTATGCAGCAGAAAGAAAGAAGGAGCTCCTACCCTTTGCAATAGCATGGATGGAGCTAGAAAGCATTATGCTAAGCGAAATAAGCCAGGCAGTGAAAGACAAATACCATATGATCTTACCTTTAACAGGAACCTAAACAACAAAACAAAGAAACAAGCAAACTATAGTCAAAGACACTGAAATAGAGAACAGGCTGACAGTGACCAGAGGGGAGAGAGGAGGGAATTTCAGGGGAGAATGGGAAGGGTTTACAGGAACAAATATAAAGGACACATGGACAAAAACTAGGGAGGGGGGAAATGAGAGGGAGGTGGGAAGGGATGGGCGGGCTGAAATGGGAGTAAAGGGCAAGAAACTGTACTTGAACAACAATTAACATTTAAAAAAAAGAGAAAAAAGAAAAGGCCATTACCTTCTATTTTAAATATTTTACTGACGATATTTATCTCACAAGTCATATCCTATTGAGATGAATTCACTGAGTGTATGTAAATATTACTAACATATTGTTAATTGCACTGCTGACAGTTTTGAAGATGTTTCTGTTAGTATCATCAACATATGCATAGAAAAATTCAGAGAGATTGCTTTGCTTTGATGTCCTCAAACTGCCATCTTGTTAAAAGGAAATAGCCCCTTGCCTTGTGTAGCTCAGTGGATTGGGTGTCATACCACAAAGTGAAAGGTCCCCAGTTCGATTCCCAGTGGAGGCACATACAAGAGGCAACAGACTGATATTTCTCTCTCACTCTTTCTCCCTCCCTGTCTCTCTAAAAAATAAAAATAAAAAATAAAATAAAAGGAAGTAGCCCTAAACCTCTCTGTGTTTGCTAGTCTCAATTTAAAAACTGTCCAAATAAACACAGATGTGGAATTTCATATTCTTAGTGAGGAAGATGGGTGATAGAAAATTATCTTAGAAATAGAAGAATCCATAAAAAGCACCATTTTTAAAGAAACAGGCACTGGCTGTTACGGGGATAAAGGACTGGGTGCTGTGAAAACCTAGTTGTGTTTCAGGCATTTCATCATACAAGGAAACAGGCGGCTTATTCCCATTTTTGGATACACTAATACCTGCTGTGCTGAAATTAAACATTGCATGAAACAGGTATTTAGCATGCCCATCAGAAGAAAGATTAAAAACAGTAAATCTCAGGCCCATGAGGCCTAGACTAAATCTGGCAAGCAGCCTACTCTGCAAAAGACTTCCTTCTTTGGAAGACAGCAAACTTCAGCCTGGCCAGGCAAAGACCAAACACGAACACTGCAAGAGAATTTTCATATTTCTTTTTGCATGAAGGATACTGATACCTCAATCTTCTCAGCTGAAACAAAATGTATTCCCAGATGGAAGAACTTAATGTCCAGAGATACGTGTGAAAAACCTACCAAAGGGAATAATATGCAAGCAAGGAGAGCACCTCTTCGGAGGATGCAGGGAGAGTCCACGTGGAGGTAGTCTGCACATGGGACAGACTGTCTCCACCTCTCAGAGTGTGGGGTCCTGTGATCCCACCACCTTCACCAGCTTAACCACAATGGAGGAGATGATTCTCCTCCAAACAAACATCAAAACAAATATTAGTTTGTGATTCTGCTAAACAAGGTTGGAAATGCACAAGAAAGGCAAACATAATTTAAAGTTGGCATTAGAAAGCTAAGGGTATATAATTTGGAACAGATGATATTCTTGTGCATATTGTCAAGTTATAGTTTATCTTTGACTTTTATGTGTGTTTTCCCTTTGGGTGTATTTTCATCCAATAATGTTCCAGATTTATATATGTAATATAACCTAGAGAATGATGTACAGTGCGCAATAGTGGTATTGTTGGTGCTATCCATTCACAATAATAAAAAGTTAAAAAGACAAAATGTAATGTTAATAGTAAACAAAAAAATCAGTGCTTTTCCAATTTCCCATTTTTAACTTTTTATTCTTTAACATTTTCGCTATTAGGTATCAGTTGACTGGCTTTTTTCCCTTTTTTAATTGTTGTTCAAGTACAATTGTCTCCATTCTCCCCCATCACTCCCCCCAACCCCAAGAATTTCCTCAGTTGACTATTTTAAACCTTTTCCTTTTTTACCTTCACTTCCATTTTTTTTCCTCAACATTGTGTTTCTCTAGAACCCAAACTCCCAAAACACTTCCTCTTGTTTTTATATTTATGATAAGCTTTAAAATTATTACTTTTTATTTTTAAATACTAATTTTCCATATTTTCCCTGTCATTACATTTAGTTTTCTCTCTGCATTTGCAGTGTTTTTGTCTCCACTTCTTCTCCCTCCTTTTTATATGCTTTCTTTCCCCAGGTTCTGCTGCCTCAACTTAGGTCCCCTCTTTGCACCTGTTTCACTCATCAAGCATGCCCTTTGCTCTGCTTCTTTCATTAGCTTCTTCTTCCCCTCCCTCGGTTCCTCCTTTTGTTTTATTCCTTCTTGCTGTAAGTTTATCTCCACTTTTTTCTCTTGTTTTTTTTTTTTTTTAACATAAAATGTATTCCACTGTAAAGGCTAACATGGAAATGCTCCAAGTCTAAGATGTATTTTCTTTAAAATATGGAGATCACAAAAAAGTATAAGGAAATAAATCATTCATGGAAATAATATTATATCAGAAACAAATATGTTCTGCAATATTAAAACAAGCCTTAAAATTGGGTTGATCAGACCCTTGTATAAGTGCAGGGATACTGACTGAACTACTGAATTGAAGGGGAGTTTAGCTTTTAAATACATAATTTTATCCCAATCTATAAATATCTAAGAATGTTATTAGAATCTACCAACAATGTATTATAAATTCACCAGATTTACTTGTGCTCACAGAATGTTGTGCTTTGGGAATTTGTAGGTTTTCTGCTTGGGCTACTGATGGCCTTCTGGCTTTAAAACATTGTGGACACATATCAAAGGCAGCTAATTGTTAGAGTTGTTATGGCAGCTCAGATCCAAAGATGGACATTGGTAATACTTGATATTGATGCCCTGGAAGCTAAAACCAGGTCCCAATCAAAAAATTTGCAGAAGAGTTGAGCAAACTGTTCCCTTTATTTGGAGTACAGAGATGAGAACAATCAAAAAGCTATTAATGTTAATTGCTAGGTTTTAGAATTAAAATAAAGAAGTACTTAGTAGGTGGAACAGAGATTGCTAAATAAAAAGGGAATTACCACATAGTTTTTTGTCTTGTTTTTCTAAATTTAGGTTGGTAGATCTACTATGTTGACTTTTTAAAAAATTTATACTTTGTGCTAGAGAGAAAGGAGTTGGGAAGTGTGCTTTCATTTTCCTACAGAGCATCTAGAATGTGTATATGTGTGTGAATGAAGTTTACTTTAAGACTCAAACTAACTGTGGCTTCTGACCTCCCCCCACCCCGTGGTTTATAAACCACTGTGCAAGAACTGGTGAGTGGTCCAGACTGCATATACCTTGGGGGTAGGGAAGATAGTCCTCTCACAGATTCTTAGATTGGAGTGGGGCATGTCCCTTTGGTATTTAATCATCAGCCAGCTTTCACTAGGTTAGGCTCTCACCACTCAGGTTTGTTTCTCACTTGGCTTTAGTTCTTTTCTACTTCATATGACTTTTTCAATTTAGAATCCAGAGTCCAGAGTAGTAGGCACCCTCTGGAATATGCCATTCTTCTGGCAGAGAGAAAGGTACAAGAGAGATGAAGAAAACACATGTAATGATTCTTACAGCCTTTATGGAGAACATCTATACCAGACATTTGCTCTCATTTCATTGGCCAAAACAAGTCACATGGTCAAGCCTGATGCTAAGTGTGCAGAGTTTACTTTTTCCAAGGAAGGTGTTGTAAGTCACATGACAATACATTGGAAATAGAATATTCTTATAGGGAAAGGACAGTGAATAACTGACAACAAATACTATTTCTATACATAATAAATGTTATTGAATTGAATCATAATCAGAAGTAGTCAACACCCAACACATTCTATTGAGAATGTATAGACACATGAAAATTTTAACAATTGTTTTTCTTTGTTTATTTTCCTCAGCAAGATCCTCCACTTACAAGAGGAATTGAATAACATCATCAGATTAAGTACTTAGTACTGATTCAACAGACATGTAAGTGATCATGAAATCATTAAATAATAAAGATAATATGACATAGGAAGAATTGTAGAATTATTATTTTTTTAAGAACCAGGGAAAGATTTTTGGTGGAGTGCTCAGGCCAGAGATTGCTCTACTCTCACCCAAATCCAGAGAAATTTTTAAAAATTTCATTCTTTGCAATTACCATGGATGGAAGGAACCATATGATTTTATAGACTGTTCATCCTGAGAAATATGCATTGATCTTTGCACAGATGGGTGTGGCAGCTCAAAGCATATTGTTTCAGCTAACGGTAGTTGATCAAGACCCAGGACTCCAAAAGTCTGAACTTTCTTTGACGTCCCGAACATGGACATTTTATAGCCCAGGTTCCTCCCCTTCCTAGCTTCTAACACAGTTTGTGAATGTGTTCTTAAATTACTTTTTCTTCTCTGCCAGACTCCATGAAGGCTGGCACCCAGACACAGGGTAGTGTTAAATGAATCAATAAATGTTGAACAGTTGCTGACAGTGAAGCTGAGAATTCTCTACAATTAGCATATCAGTCTAGATAAAAGGAAGTGACTGATCTGGTCTAACCTCCTGTGGAGGTAGCCTATGTGATATTGCAACAGACTGAAAGTGAGGTACCAGTCAAATGGATGTAGATGTAATTCAGCTTCCAAACGCAAAGAAACTTTAGTTAACTGCAGGTCCATGTTGTGGTTTTATTTGTACTGTAACTGCAGCTTGCTGTCAATATCTATATTTGCATTTAAATTATTTATAATTTCTATCTATATTTAAATTGTTTACCATACTCTGTATATTTCATTGCATAATATGCAATTAGACATTCTAAAGAATTTTTCTTTTTATTGAAATTTTTTTATAATCAATATGGCTAAGAAGTTCTAAAATGGATGGAGCTAAACTGATCTTCATCATATCCAGGTGGTCAGAAAAGAAAGATCACAAGGTAAATAATCTCCCTTTTAGAGTCTACCTGAGCAAGAGCCAGGCCTCTTTAGGTGGTCCCTACCTACACAAATACCTTGCACAGAATAAGCACTCAATAAATATAAGCTGAGTTAAATGGGAATGTTAGAGACAGGTCATGGTGTTGAGATAGAAAGGCTAGCTCATACCCGGTCCCAGAGATGCCGAGACTGATCACCAGCTAAATATGTCTGAACAACTCATTAAAAACCCGGGGAAATGCAGGAGAGCATTTCTTCCCTACTCCATTACTCTATGGGAAATATAAATGAAATAGATAATTTACATAACGGCATAATGTGCCTAGATATAACAGATTATTTGCATAACTGCATAATGCCACTAATCAGAGAAAAAGCCTTAAATATTTCTGGGTATGAACATACAGAATTATATAAGGTATGCATATCAACCAATAATCAGAGCCTTCTCTTTTTTTGTAACTTGTATCCCAATAGGAAGAAACAAATCTACAGCAATGAACAAACCGCCCAGGACCATGAAATGAAGCAGGGTGTGCTTGTAAGACTCAAGACCACACAATCTGGGTTCAGTTTCCTCAAACCATGTTCTTTTCCTGCACCAGGAGTGGCTGATAGGGACCTGTACTCATTGGAATACAAGAGCAAGGCCTTCTGAAAATAATTTTAGAGTAATGAGAAAGGAAGGACAAGGCCATTCTCTTAGGTATCAAATGCCTTAACTTTCTTGTTAACAATGATAGCACTTGGAAGCCCTAGCAAGATTAGAGAAGACAAAAAAGGCAGCATTGTTTAGTGAGCTTTAATAATCTTTTCTTTTCTTTTTTTACAACTGGAGTAGCTATGCCAGGTTATATATTTACCTTAGCGCAAAAGTTCTTTAGTGTGTACAACTCTGCTGAGTTCATTATGTTTTTTAATGTATCTCAGACTCATTTTGAGATCCTGATTTCCCAGTACAAACTAGAGTAACAAATATATAATTATTCTCATAAATAACTCAGCACCTTATATTTCAAACAAGTTTTCCCACAAGGCACAAGTGCCCTATATTAAATTCTTTTAAGTGTAAGTTGATTAAGGTAAAAATTAGTTGTTATTACCTTATGGACATTTTAGTTTTAGCAGCAATTCAAAGCCAGGTCTATCACAAGTAGATTTGTTGCCGCCCACAGGTATAATCATCAGGAAAATTAATAATCATGTTCCATGTGACTATAAATCATTGTGGTTTAGGCAATTAATTTCTGTAGAAAAAATGAAAGATCTATAAGTATTATTACTGTGCATACTACATGTTGTGAAAACTCAGATCCAACACAGTCAAATTGCAAATGCAGGGTTTCTAATTTCAGAGTGTGATAATATGGGGTCATCAGAGGCAGGGAAGCTGACGATTCTGAATAAATAATGTGGTAATTTTTAGCAGTTTATGACTGTAGATTTCAGTGCACACAGTATTCAGAATCTTTAAACCAGATGCAATGGAAAGAGTTGCTAATTTCTAGTAAAGGCAGAGAAAGAACTAGAAGAAAATGAACATAGGGATATATGAATGAGTCCACCCTCATGGC
The DNA here is from genome assembly GCF_004126475.2 of Phyllostomus discolor. Lineage (NCBI taxonomy): Eukaryota > Metazoa > Chordata > Mammalia > Chiroptera > Phyllostomidae > Phyllostomus > Phyllostomus discolor. The sequence continues at coordinate 66,391,773 of NC_040907.2, forward strand.
TGGGCAAATATGCTGAAATCCCTTATTACAAGGCACACTTTTCGCAGAATTGTTTCCACAAGACTTTTATTCTGGTTCCTCTGTTCAGTGTATAGAGCTATGTGGGGAAAACAGGCTTCTAATAACACATACTCATTTGTGAATACGTACCATGCACCAGACAATTTCCTAGGCACTTATTATCTTATTTAATTCTCAAAACTACTTTATGAAGTGTGTATGAGTATCTACATTAACAGATGAGGAAAGAAGCTCCAAATGATTCAATAATTTGTTTAAGGACAAAAAATTGAGAAATGGAGTCCCATCCAAGTTGACTTCCAAAGCCTATGGCTTCCTCTCTAAGGTCGTTCTTTGTTTTTTCTTCACTTTCCTCTCTCCTTTTCTTTTTCCTTTTTCACATTTAAGTGATTCTATTTCATTTTTTTTATTGTTGTTCAAATACAGTTGTCCCCATTTTCTCCCCACCACCCTCTCCCACACTTCTCAATGTCAATCCTACCTCCCTTTGGCTTTGTCCATGGGTCCTTTATACATGTTCCTTGATGACCCTTCCCCTTGTTTTCCCCTTTATCCCTCTCTCCTCCCCCTCTATGTGATTTTTTTGTTCATATTTTTTTTCTCTATGTTTTTATGCTTTTTCTCTTGGTGCCTCAGCTCAAAAGGTGGCTGCCCATTTGTGCAATTATGACAGTGGTACTTGTGAGAATTTGAAGAACAGTTTATTTTCTTTATAGCTGTATGTATTCTCTCTTTTTCCAAGCCTAATATAGTCTGCATATTCTTTGTCCCTTTCCAACCTAATTTATAATTTCTTTTCCAACATCATGTCCTGCATTTTCTAACATAGGTTCTGTCTTACTTCATGGCTTAAATGAATTATACAGGTAATATGTATAGTATTACCTGTACTATATGGAAGAAAGAGAAGGAAAAATATTGCAGAACTACTGTTCACTTTAAAAAAGATTTCTCACTTTTTGCAAGATTCACCATAGGTTTATTTAAATAACAACCTAATTTGAAATGGTGACTGATTTAATGCCTCCTTCATTTTTTCTTTTGTTTTCTTTGTTTGGGAAGGTATATCTGATATAATATTGCTATGAGCAATGTCTGAGATGTTGCTGCCTATGTTTTCTTCTATGATTTTTATGGTTTTGAGTCTAACATTTAAGTCATTAATCCATTTTGAATTTATTCTTTTTTAAATGTATTTTTTAAAAGATTTTTATTTATTTATTTTTAGAGAGGGAAGGGAGAGAGAAAGAGAGAGAGAAAGAAACATGAATGTGTAGTTGCTGGGGGTCATGGCCTGCAACCCAGACATGTACCCTGACTGGGAATCGAACCTGTGACACTTGGTTCTCAGCCCACGCTCAATCCACTGAGCTACACCAGCCAGGGCTTTGAATTTATTCTTGTGTGTCTAAGAAGGTGGTCTAGTTTCATTCTTCTCCACATTATCTGTCCAATTTTCCCAGCACCTTTAATTGAATAACCTATCTTTGGTCCATTGCATGTGCTTGCTTCCTCTGTCAAATATTAATTGACTATAAAGGCATGGGTTCATGTCTGTAATCTCTATTCTGTTCCATTGATCTATGTGCCTGTTTTTATGCCACTACCATGCTGTTTTTATTACTATGGCCCTATAGTATAGTGTCATATTAGGTAGTGTGATTCCTCCAACTTTGTTCTTCTTTCTCTTCTTTTGCATAGCAAAAAAAAAATCAACAAAATAAAAAGACAACCCACAGAATGAGAGAACATATTCACTGATGCATCTGATAAAGTGTTAATATATAAAATTTATAAAGAATTACAAAACTCAACACGAAAAAAATAACCCAATTAAAAAATGAGCAAAGGGCCTGAAGAGACACTTCTCCAAAGAAGATATAAAAATGGCCAATAGACACACGAAAAGATGTTTAGCATCACTAATCATCAAAGAAATGCAAATTAAAAACAAAGTAAGGTAACAACTCATCACCTGTCAGAATGGCTATCATCAATAAATCAACAAAGAAGTGCTGGTGAGGATGTGGAGAAAAGGGAACCCTTTTGCACTGTTGGTAGAAATGTAGACTGGTGGAGCCACTGTGGAAAGCAGTATGGAGATAACTCAAAAAATTGGAAATGGATCTACATTTTGACCTAGTAACCCTACTTGAGGGAATATATCTGAAGGAACCCAAAACACTAATGCAAAGGAACATAGACATCCCTATGTTCATTGCAGCATTAGTTACAATCACCAAGATCTAGAAGCAGCCCCAGTGCCCTTCAGTAGATGAGTGGATAAAACAACTATGGGATATTTACACAATGGAATACTACTCAGACGTAAAAACAAAAGAGAAAATTTTACCCTTTGAGGCAGTATGGATGGATCAGGAGAACATTATGCTGAGTGAAAAAAGCCAGTCAGAGAAAGACAAATACTGTATGATTTTACTCATATGAGGAATCTAATGAACAAAGTGAACTAACAAGGAAAATAGAGACAGATCCATAGATGGAAAGCAGGCTGACAGCTAAGGAGGGGGAGGTTAGGAGTTGGAGGGCTCAAAAAGGAAAAATGACTCATGAACATGGACAACAGTGTGGTGATTGCATGGGAAGGGGGGGTATTAGGAGACTAAATGGTAGTGGAAAAAATACAATAATAAATTTTAAAAAATAAGTAAATAAAATGATGACTGCTTATTTGATTTGTGCAGCTTTTCAGAAAATCATTCATTGCATTAAGTGAGTCACCTCTATTATTAGTTCAACAATACCTCACCTTATAGAACACAACTTATAGTTAACGATGTATTTTTACCAATGTAGCCCATTGAATTTCAGGAAAATTACATTGGGTGGGTGGGAAAAAAGTCTTATTTCTGTTTTTCACTCAGGGAGAATCTTAGACCCTGAGGGAGTAAGTGACTTGTTTAAACCACACACCAATAAAAGAAGGAGGATGGGAATTCAAACCCAGGTCTCTGATTCTGAAGCCAAGCTCTTTAAATTACATGCACAAACTTTTTTTCAGATTTTTAATCTCTTAAATTAAAAATTAACCTATATTCTGTTTCCCTCTTTCTGTTGGAATCACTCTAATTAATGCAACCAGAGCTCTCCCAGTTTTTCCATCTGATGGACATTGATCAGTCCTTAACTGATCTCCAGACAATTTCAATAGACTTGAAATTCTTTCTATGTTTTCGAGCCATATTCTCTCCTACTCCTCCTCCAATCTTCCATTTCCTTCTTTCTCACTCTCTTTTACTAGTTCATCCTTCCTCTTCACACATTTAAATAGTTATTTGGGTTTGGCCCATTTCTCACTTAAGCACTATCCCTATATAGTTTTCTTTCCTCTCCTGGCAAAGCCATGCTTTTATTTAAGAAGGACTTGAATAGAACATTTCTGATGCCTTCTATGACACACTTTCCCAGTCTGTATAATTTATCTCTATTAAATCAATAAAGTTTTACTTCATTTCAAGGAGATTCAAGGAAAGAACCTTATGCAGGTAATATCTCCTTCATTTAGACTCTCGTAGATTTCAAAATGCCTTTATTTATACTTTCATCCTTCTATTGTTTTAGTTTAATTTCTGTTACAAGATTGTCCTTTAGAGCCAGGACTCTAGATTTACTTACTATGACACCTCAACATCGAGAAAATGTTCTGCACACAGTATTTGGTAGACACAATTGTGTAATGAATAATGAGTAATAAAAAGGAGTCAGCCCTAGCTGGTGTAACTCAGTGGATTGAACGTGGGCTGTGAACCAAAGCACCGCAGGTTCGATTCCCAGTCAGGGCACATGCCTGGGTTGCAGGTCACGGCCCCCAGCAACCGCACATTGATGTTTCTCTCTCTCTCCTTCTCCCTCCCTTCCCCTCTCTAAAAATAAATAAATAAAATCTTAAAAAAAGTCAAAAAGTAGTCAAAAGGAGCAAACCATCCAGTATAACTCCAACTCACTGTACTACAAGGTGAAAGTGGAAGTGATTCTTCTGATTATTAGGTATAAGTATCCGTATAAGCAAATCATTTTCTTAATGTTTATTCATTAGCTGAAAATATAAATAGTCTAGTGATGTTAAAACACTTAGAGAAGGAAATGAACAAATAAAGTGTGCAGATTCTAATATAGTGCCAAGGTGTACCTAATCTCATATATTTGAAACACTCTGTCAATTACAAACCACTATACAAATATTAATGACATTATCATTGTAATTAGTCATCCTCACTTGGTAAGAGATACATTTAATTCTGAAATGTTAAATATTTGCAGTGAGGGTGGACCAATGTTAGCTTAAAATATTTTCACTTTTCCTAGCCTTTGTGTTTTTCATCTGTTACCTGAACATTTGATAGACTAGTTCACCTATTGGAGACTAAGTAGACCCCTGTGATGGGGAGGAGAGGAGAAGAAAAAATATTTATTGAGCTGAGAGAACATTTGGAGTGCAGAATTGAAAGGTACTTCATAAAGTTTAGAGCAGGTCAGTCCTCCAGTGAGTTTTCTTTTACTATTTTCTTTTTTACATTTCTTTTGAGATAAAATATACATACATTGGTATTTACAGATCTTAAGTGTACAAGTATATGAATTTTAGCAAATATATATACACATGCAGCAAACATTCTTATCAAAAAAGAGAATATTTCCAACACTCCAGAAATTTTCCCTGTGTCCTCTTCCAATCAATCCTCATCCTTGCAGGCAAACACGGTTGCAATTTCTAATTCCATAGATAAGTTTGGTTTGTTGTTGAACTTCATATGACTGTAACTATATGGTATGTATTCATCTGTGTCTAGCTTATGAGTCAACATAATGGTCATGCAATTCATCCATATTATGGTATACTTCAGTAGTTTGTTCCTTTTAATTTTTGTATGCTATTACATTATATGAACATACCACAGGGTTTATCTACTCTCCTACTGGTGACATTTGAGTTGTTTACAGTTTTCAGGTATTGTAAGTAAAGCAGTTATAAACATTGATGTACAAGTCATTTTGCAAACATATGTCTTTATTTTTTGTTTTGGTAAATCTGTAAGAATGGAATTATTGGGCATGTGTATGTTTAACTTTGTAAGAACTCCCAAACATTTTCCCCAAATAATTGTATCATTTTATCCATTTTACATTCTCATCAGTGATATCTGAGAATTTGTTAGGCCACATTCTGCTAACATTTAATGTTATCAGTCCTTTAATTTTAGCCATTGTAGTGGATGTGATGAAGACTCTCCTTGAGATTTAATCTGGATTTCTTTGATGACTACTGAGTGATGTTGAATCCTTTTCATGTGCTTACCAAAATTTTGTCAAGTTTCTAAATTCTTTTTTCTTTCTTTTAATTGAATGATTTCTCTTATTGAGTTGTAAGAATTCTTTATGTATGCTGGATATATGTCTTTTGCTTATACATGTCTTTTGTTGGATACACACACATAGTGGGAAAGGAAAAGGAAAAAATATTGTGAGAATAACTTTCTTAATGGTACCTTTTAATGAGCAGATGTTTTTGTGTTTGATGAAGCCCAATTTAGTATTTTTTAATGATAAGTGCTTTTTGTGTTCTCCCTAAATTTTTTTTTTTTTGGATATGAAGGTCATGAAGATAATCTCCTACATTTTCTCCTATAAAATATATAGTGTCCCCTGGCTGGCGTAGCTCAGTGGATTGAGTGTGGGCTGAGAACCAAAGTGTTGCAAGTTTGATTCCCAGTCAGGGTACATGCATGGGTTGCAGGCCATGACCCCCAGCAACCACACATTGATGTCTCTCTCTCTCTTCCCGCTTCCCTCTCTAAAAATAAATAAATAAAATCTTTAAAATATATATATAGTGTCATCTTTCATGATTAGGTATAGGATCTATCTCAAATTACTGTTTTTGTGTGGTAAATATTCATTTTACTTTTTTCATACGCATATTCAGGAGTTCTGCACCAGTTGAAAGGGCTTTTACTTTTCCTACTGAACTGCCTTAACACCTTAGCAACCAATTGACCAGGTATTTGTGGGTCTATTCCTGGGTTCTATACTCTGTTGCATCAACCTATTTATCTATCCTTTCATCAATACCACACTATCTTCATACTTAACTTTAAAGAAAATCTTTAAATTGGTAGATAAGTGGAGTCCTTCAACTTTGCTTTTCTTTTTTAGGAAGGATTGTTTTGTTTCTTTTAGGTTCTAAAATCAGGTAACTTTTAGCATCATCTTGTCTAGTTCTGGAAAAAAAAGTTTCTTTTCTTGCCCATAAAAACACATTTGACTATGATATCATTGAATCTCTAGATAAGTTTGGGGATAATTGACATCTTAATAATTAATATTTAACATAATGATACAGATAGTATTAATAATAATACTTATTTTTAAAATTCAAAATGATTGTGTTAATCAACTTGAGCTGCCATAGCAAAATACCACAGTCTGGATTGCTTAAACAACAGAAACTTTTTTTTCATAGTGCTGCAGGCTCAGAAGTCCAAGATCAAGGAGTTGGTTGAAGTCTATCTTTGTGGTATAGTGACAGCTACCACAGCTAGTCCTCACATGGCAGGGAGAGAGGACTCTGGTATCTTCTTCTCCCCTAATGGGGCACCAACCCTATCAGATTAGGACCCCACTCTTACGACCTCAATTAACCTTCATTACCTCCTATAGGCTCTATTTCCAAATATAATTACATTATATGTTAGGACTTCAAAATACAAATTTTGGGAGGACACAGTCCAGTGCATAGCAGCTGCATTATATCTCTTCATTTATTTAGGTCTTCTTTAGTTTTACCTGGCAATATTTTATAATTCTCAATATAGTGATATTGTACATCTTTTGTTAAATTTATTTCCAAGTATTTTCATTTTTTGTTTGTTTGTTTTTTTATATTCACCCAAGGACTTTTGTTTTTTCATTGCTTTTAGAGAGAGAGAAAGGAAGGGAGAGAAACAGTGATTCAACGGAACCATCGATTGGTTGCTTCCCATACGCACTGGGACCAGGGATCACCAGGGCAAGCATTTAAGTTTTAATGTTACTTTAACATTTTGGTTTTAATGTTACTTTAAATGTAATTTAAACTTTGGTTTTCTAGTTTTTGCTTCTAGTATTTATTGAAATACAGTTGGTTTTCATTTATTCACTGTCATAAAGGACATTTTTATAGATAGATTTGGAAGAAGTTGGTAAAGGAGATGAAGAAAAAAAGCATTTGTTACAGGCATCTCTTTAGAATTAGGCTGAAGTAACCACACAGTACTTAACTTACAACTTCCAGACATAAAGAATAAGCCTTGCTTTCTTCTAGTGAAGTAAGCATTCTTCACTTTCCCTGGAGTAGCCAGTATCACCTCTGTTGTATTCTCTCAGGATTGCTCCTGTCCAGGATCCTGTTTCTGACACTTAGGACAACAGGAAGGCTGTGTTTTCATCAGCCCCACACAACCGTCTGTGGGCAGTCACACAGAACTGTTTAATTAATGAACCTGTCCAGCAGTCTGGCTCCTTAACTAAAGATATCATCGTGGTGCCATGTGTTTTGGTGACAGATTTAGTTTTTCAGCAGAAGAAAGTGTTCTGAATATGATCATTTAAAACTCTTCTAGTACATATCTATGAACATAAAGTTTCTAGGTAGCCAGGGGATGCGGCTATGCCCTTTTATTTTTTTAATGGGTTAAGTGCAGATTCGATGAACAGTGAACCACATAACAAGGAGAAATTCTGAAAAAGCCCAACAACTCTGTGGTCTCAGTATTTCTGACATTCTCACTTGGAAAATTTGGAGATTCCCTCGTAAAAGAAAATATAATATGTATGCCTCAAAGACACTTGGCATGGGGAGGGGGAGTTATAAACATTTAGGTGAGACAGTAAAATTGTCTATTCCAAACAAGCTTAAAATTTTTGCCTCATTCTTATCTGAAATATAACCAGGTACTTATATTGCAAAGGAAGACTAAAGTTAGGAGCAATCAGGGTTTTCCTAAATAAAGTCCTGCTCCTTCCTGGGAGACCATGAACAGAATTAGTGAAAGTTTAGCCCTTGCGATTCACAGCCATTTGACACATGGCCAGCTTTTCTATTTAGGTGAACTCACCTCATGTGTTCAAATAAAATGTCCCACTGAATACTGAAGAAGATGCTAATTCTTCACAGCAGTTTTGTATGATGTGTTTTTTACTGTCATAAAGTAACTACATGATACACTACAGTGAATTTATTATAATCTGTGAAGTGATTATTGATGATTCACTTTCCATTCTCAGAGTTTGTATTGTTGCTAGATACCTCAGTAAAAACAGAGTTGCAATGGGCCATTCATTCACTCTTCTGATGTTTATATAGCTTTTTTTTAGTTTATCCTCTAGAGAAGCCTTTGATTTTAAAGAGCTAGAGGAAATAAATCCATCAGTGGGGATTGAGGGCAAATTAGGTTTAATAACCACAGAGTTGAAACTTTGCCACTGTACTTTCTAAATACCCATTTTGATTTGTTAATACAGCATAGATTAGTTTGAGGATGATTGCATACTTCACTGTTGAGAGTTTTACACATGCAAAGTCTTTTTAAAGTTAGAAATAGAGTGTGCATAGTCATAAAGGGCCTTTAACCTCATAACATAATGACACAATTGTACAGTGTAGGTTAAAAATTCTTCTCCCAGGTATTAAGGCCAAAGAATGGACCTCGTACCCCAACAAAAACATGCCTAAAGAGTGAAAAACATAGCTACTGTTCATATCCCAACAGCAGAGCTGCCACAGGGAAGGCAGAAGATAAAAGAAAAAGAAAAAAAAGGCTTCCAACAGACAATCCACACGTGTCACAAAAATCCACCCTCCTGTGTCTGAAGTCACACAAATGTCTCTATATTTCTATATTTAGGCTTATCTTTGCAATATCTTTGATTGTAAAAGCTGTAAGCCTTTTTATTCAAATGGGCATTTGCAAATAATGTGTTCCCATTTACAGCACGTAGCATTTCTCATTCTCCAGATGCCATGAGCTCTTGCTTAGTCCACTAATTTATGTGACCTTGGAATTGTCAAATTAAAGCCTAATTTGACGATCAAATTTCCCTGTAAATGTACTTAGAAATTCAAGGCAAGAGACAATCATACGGCAGCTCTGGCTGAGTTAAAACTCTACACATCCTAAAACTTGTACTCCTTTTCATTTGAACCACCCATATCTTATATTTAGATATGTATTTTTTGTCATCAACAATAAAATTATTTTCATGTTATGCTGAACTCTCTTAAAAGATAATATCAAATCTATAGGCTTTTATCACGGATATTTTGAAGAATGCAACTTGACCGCTGCAGTTGGAAGAAAGCCACACAAACATTTGCCAACGGGATAAATACATTGTGCCTGAGTTTGTACATTAGTGAAGGTACCATTAACTGATATAGTGCATATCTCCCCCTAAGTGGCATCTTAAAGGAAGATAATCTCTCTCCTATGTAAAGCCTAAAATGAATGTTCATGATGAGTGAGGTGGCTGTCTTCCAGGTGGGGGTTCAGTGACCCAGACTCCTTCCATCTCGTGGCTCTACCATCTTTAACTTTTATTGTTAAGGTCATCATCCTCACTTGAATTAAGCTGGTGAATGTTGCAAGAATATGATGCATAGCAAGTGAGAGATTCTCACAAGCCAGACTGGGAGTTGGCATGCATAATCTCACATTTCATTGGCAGGTTGTCAATCACATGGGCACATGTAATACAAAGAAGGATGGGAACAGTCAAGTAGCTTAGTGTCCTGGAAAACAGGGACATCTTTATAATTAAAGATAGCTGTGTTTATTTTATTGGTTTTATTAAAGTAAATAACTAAACCTCTTTAAGAAAAACTCTGTAGTAAAAAATCAGAGGGTGAACATTTCTCTGTTGGTAGGCACCCCCGAATTGAAGAAGTAAGACTATGTAGTTATGTTTTCTGACTCTCTTAGAAGAAATGCTCCTTAAAGAGGTAGTGTGGTAGAAAAAGCAATAGGCTCAGATTCATAAACTTTGAATTGCTTTTTCCCATCTGCTCCTAATTACTTGAGTGACCTTAGGCAAGTCACTTTCTGGGCTTCATTTTTACCCATGGGTAAAATTAGAGTATTAAATTAAGTGATTGCTAGGGTTCCATCAAAATGCTAACAGGTTTTTTTATTTTAATCATTGTTCAAGTGCAGTTTTCTGCCTTTTACTCCCATTCCATCCCACCCAACCATCCCTCCCTACCTCCCTCCCATTACCACCCCCCCTTAGTTTTCGTCCATGTGTCCTTTATATTTGTTCCTGTAAACCCTTCCCATTCTCCCCTGAAATTTCCTCATCTCTCCCTTATGGTCACCATCAGCCTGTCCTCCATTTCAGTGTCTTTGACTATAGTTTGCTTGTTTCTTTGTTTTGTTGTTTAGGTTCCTGTTAAAGGTAAGATCATATGGTATTTGTCTTTCACTGCCTGGCTTATTTCGCTTAGCATAATGCTTTCCAGCTCCATCCATGCTGTTGCAAAGGGTAGGAGCTCCTTCTTTCTTTCTGCTGCATAGAATTCCATTGTGTCAATGTACCATAGTTTTTTGATCCATTCATTTACTGATGGGCATCTAGATTGTTTCCAACACTTGGCTATTGTAAATTGTGCTGCTATGAACATTGGGGTGCATAGGTTCTTTTGTATTGGTGTTTCAGGGTTCTTAGGATATAGTCCCAGCAGTGGAATTGCTGGGTCAAAAGGCAGTTCCATTTTTACTTTTCTGAGGAAGTTCCATACTGCTTTCCATAGTGGTTGTACCAGTCTGCAGTCCCACCAACAGTGCACTAGGGTCCCCTTTATTCAACAACCTCTCCAACCAAATGCTAACAGTTTTTAATTCACCAACTTTGTTTTGTTCTCCTATTTCATGATATATTTATAATTAGGAGAATGCCAAATGACTATTCAGTATGTTATTTTGCTCTGTTATGAAATAATTTTTTAAAATTTTAACTTACAGGGCTTTTGTGAATGTTTAATAAAAGGTTTTGCCTCATTTCCTCTCTATACACCAAAGTTTTAAAACATTTACCCTCTTTCCAAGTTTTTCACTGACTACATTTTGTTGAACAAAGGTTAACAAAGATATCACTTTTACTGATATCTACTAATAACATCATTATAATCTTCATTTGCAGGCAATCTGGGTCATGAAGCTCACAGGCTGTCGCCTGTGAGGACAGCAAGAGAGGGACTGAACTTGGGTCTTTCCAGTTTTAACTGTCAAATTGCCCCTAGACAGTAGATAGAATATTGTTTAATATTAAAATATTTCCCAAAGGTCTTTGCCTTCTCTATATCCAAAAACAACATAAGAAATAGATTTGCACAGATTTCTTCTCTTTACTTGAATTTCCTATTTTCTTTACTTCCATGGGTATAGATGTGTGTATTTAAAATAACCTACATTCTCTTGAATATCCTTCATCCTTGAGCATACTTTTGCAGTCCCAATATTCTCAATAGGAAAATAGAAACTTTTTTCACATTAATTCTTCTTTACCCACCTTATCCTGCCCAATTCTTCACAAAAGTTAATGTTTCCATGTTAATAAATATCCTTAGGACAAGATCTGGGGATTCTCCCACAGAGTGGCAGGAGATGATGTCATTTCCTTGATCAGAGAATATATAATTGTGGCCCAAGGGAGCATTGTGTTATTGTTTTTGTTTGTTCGTTTTTGGGGGGTTTTTTTGTTTGTTTGTTTTTTGCTAGAGGGGAAGAAACGAAATCAAAGCAAAAAACACACCACAAAAACTTAAGGACCTGTTTCCTTTTGTAGGATAAACACCAAAATAAAGGCCAGAGCATCACCCTTCACAGTTCTCTGGGAGTGGATAATTCTTTAATTCCCTCTGGGCTTAAGGGAATCTGGATCTGGCTACATACCTGGCTTCACTTTATCTGTTTTCATCAGAAAACTTCAAATCTCTTTACCAACATGGATTAATTCTCCTCATCACACTTATAAGAAGCAATATTGTCCTCATTTGCTGATAGGAAAACTGGGGCACTGTGAGTATAAGTGACAAATTCAGAGCATGTGGTGGAGCAGAGAATTGTACCCAGGGCTCTGGAGGGCCAGGCTCTCGCTCTAACAACTAGATAAGGCTTCCTTTGAGGTTGTGGATGTGGCTCACATGTTTTTAAAAGATAGTTTATTTTGTTCTGAAGGCACAGAGAGACTGCTGAAGAGACAGAGGCATGACATAAATTTAATGTCTTACTTAGAAGGTTGAATGATCCATATTGTTAGTACTTGAACATCTCTCCCACCTGGACCAATCTGACTCTGAAAAGCAGTGAAACTATTAACAAACAGAAATATAGGAAATGAAAAATATTCATAGTTTAAAGAAAAAATACCTTGGTCTAAATATTACATTTGAAAATGAAATGACCGCAGCTTCTTTTAAATATTGTATGTCTTTATTACTGATTCTCACCAATAAAAACATATTTGAATGCTTTCAACTCCATGCATTCTCTGTGCATCTATCTCTCTATCAGTATATTCCCAGTGTGATCTTTGTCATTTGATCTTTCATTTGGACAAGGTATGCTTGTATACTGAGCAAAAACTAAAATGTGCCAAATGTGACAAGCTGGTTCAGTTTTGAAAACATCAGCATAGGTAAGTTTTCAATAATAAGACATTAATAATCTATGTATGATATGAAGCAAATTTTAATAACTGATTAATTTCTCTTTGATGCAACGATAACAGTGATAACAATGAATGTACATTGTGTTGTTGTGTAGGCAAATAGATCGTGATTCGAATAAAAATTAACCTATTATTTAAATAAGCACCTGCCAAAGTCAAATATTTGTGCCCCTAGCCCTTAAAGCCAGTGAGCATATAAAGCTCATCAAGTATTTTTAATTGTGCTGAGAAAGCGAGCACTCACTAGATGACAAAAGGGTGGCTTTGCCAGAAAAGGATATGCTTTTAAACACTTGCCCAATAAAATCATGCAAATAAGCAGATTTTCAGAAGCTCCAGGGTGAAAAAAATTTATGCTGGGCTTAAAGGGAATCATGCAATCCACCCAAAGTGGTGTTCTACTTTACTTCTCCAGTTTTCTTCTCATTCAAAAGTCTGTGTGGACAGAGCTCTGAGTTAGTGTTTGCAGACCTGACATTTGTCCATACAAGTGTTGAGGACCAGTAAGACTTTAAAGGCATTTATGGAATTTTTCAAATCCTCTCAGAAGGAAGAGGATACCGAGCAGAACTGTAGGGTAGATGTATAAAATTGTAAACCTTTTAGGAATGGTGTCCCTGCCAAATTATATTTTTCTTTGATTTACTCAGTTAAGTTTTATGCAGTCCAGAGGAACTCAATGCAACAATCATAAAAAGGATGGAAACTGCAAATTGGCAATGAGTTGTATTGTGGGTTTTGTAAAGAAGCAGTTATCAAAGTGTGGCCCCCGGATCAACAGCATCCAAATTTTGAAACATACTAGAAATGTATTTCCTTTGTTTGAGAACCACTGTTAACAAGAATCAAGCAGGACCTCTTGGGTAACATGACCTTATGGGAAGGTCAAACCACATGGAATATTCTTTAGAAGGTTTAAGTGTCGGGGCTAAGTTGAAAGTTTTATACCTGTGGATTCAGGCAGGGACTTAGGACCAGGCAAGCTAATTCTAAACGGTCTTTAAAGCAAATATGAACTTGTTTATTGAGGGCTTGATTTTCCCACTTTGAAACGTTCCTCCATGCACGCTCTGGTCTTCAGTGGTGGTGAGCTGGAAGCAGCCCTAGCTGACTTCCCAGAGTACATCCTGTAGAGAAACTGCAGTCTCTTGCAACTTTTTTCTTGTTGAGGCAACAATGCAAATTCCACAACCCAAATTTCTCCCAATTTCCTTTCTAGCTGTTACTGAAACTAGAATTACAAACATGGGTTAAATCCCTTTTATACCATAGATGGCTTACTAGACATGCTTGGGTTAGACAGCAGGAGGTTTAGCAACTCAGATTTCATACTATTTGGAGATCACCAGCCCATCAAATATTAGAGTATCAAACCCAATGTGAAATCTGTGTATTATAAAAGTAGAGAATCTGTGAAACCAACTTAAAATTACCCTAAAGTTAGAGGCAAATATTGCATCTTTCTCTCCATCAGAGTATTCTCAGTGTTATTTTTGTCACTTGTGCAGAAAGATGCAGAGATGAAAGATAGACATACACACAAGGGTGACACTAAACATGTTGAGCAATTAGTATGGCCAGGCATCAGCCTGTAGGGAGGGATCGATGGTGCTTCAAGAAGGAGGCAGTGTGGCAGGGCAGGGAAGGCACAAGAGAATCAGGGGAGTGATGATTTACCCATGGGTATGACCATTTTGGTGCATGCATGTTGCATTACAGTCCAAACTCAAGAGGAAAAAATAGTACATTAAAAATAAAAGTACTGTGGGAGTAAAAGACTCTTACAATAATATGGAAATTTCAATACCATAGGCTTATGTGTGGGGTCTCTTGGGTGGGGTTGAGTCTGTATTGGATGGTCTTTAGGCTTGTTTAGCAAGCTGTGTTTTCTCTTATCATAATGCTAATTAATTATATTATAATTATTTCTTTCTTGCCTTTGTCTTCCACTGGACTGTTAACTTCTAGAGTGTAAGAGCTCACTATTCCCTCCACCCTTCCCTTTTTCCTTTCTTTTATTGCCCTAACATCTATAGTGTCTGATACAGAGTAGATAATCATCAATTAATGTTTCTTTTTTATTTTTCTTTTATTTTTAAAAAGAAGAGAAGAGAGGGAGAGAGAGGCAGAGAGAAACATCAAATCGTTGCCTCTCACACACCCCCAACTGGGGACCTGGTCCACAACTCAGGCATGTGCCTGGACCAGGAATGGAACCAGCGACTTTTCAGTTCACAAGCTGACACTCAATCCACCAAGCTACACCAGCTGGGGCTCAGTGAATGTTTCTGAATGAATGAATGAGCAATTATAAACTGACTGGATCCAACTGCTAAGAGCTGATCGGCAATGAACAGACAAGAGTGCCTCTCGTTCCATCATGAGACAGCCTGGCTCCAGGTTTGACATGAAACTATGAGAAGGTATCACATATCTTGACGTCTCAGTGGGAGAGAGGCCAATTATACAAACAAGGAAGAGAATTAATTCTTGTAGAGGCTAGGTACCAGAAATGGCATCTTGTTTGGGGCAACAGGACACTTGGGATATGACTAGGGCTCAGTTCAAACAATATATAAGACCTAGTAAGAGGAAGCAAAGGTGGGCAGGAAAAACAAACTGTTTTTTTTTTTCTTAGGTGCTTAGTAGAGTTTGTAGGAAAGCTAGGTTTTGGTAAGGAATAATCTAGTAGAGTCTCAAAGGACCTTGAGAAAAGACATCCTCAGTTCAGGGACAGACTAGACCTAGGACAGTCACAAGGAATCTTGAACAGGGAGTCTCTAAAAATGACTTCTTAGTACAAGCTAGACAGAGTCTGTGTGTGGGCTATTCACTTGCTAGTCATTCACCAGTATACTATTGGTTCTGTAAGAAATGGTCCTGTTTGTAACATATTTTGTTATATGACAAACAACTGGTCTAAGAGAGGAACACTAACAATGACTCTGAGTAGGAATGACTTGAATATCATAGGCAATTATTGTTGAAAGAACAAATGAATCATGGAAAAGCCTGTGTGTCACAAGTCACTGGAAAGAGCCAGGTAATCTCAGGTGGGAGCCTGTTTTATCACCAATCAGTGGCCCTAAATGTCCCAGGTGACTAGGCCAGGGAAAACAAAACATGAAAGCAATCAGTCAGCTTTTGATTAGTACAGGAGGCACCTCTTCAACCATTAGTTTGATAAGACACTGGCTGCTGTGAGAGGTGATAGCCACCATCTACAAATATTTTAAAGAAGAGAAGAGACCTCTGAAGAGTTTTTATTTCCCTAGCATGAAGGCAGGATTTGCGTGTACTCCATGTGAAATCTGGAGAGTTTCTCAAGGCCTCTCAGAGCACTCTGTGATTTCCTGTGTCTTCTTGTCCCTCATCTGCTTCCCTGCAAACTCACCTTTATTTCTTGCTCTTTCTCATTCTTCCTTCTCAGTATTGGCTGTGTCTCTGACCTTCCTGTTTCTTTTACATCAAGACCCTTTCTTAACATGTGTCTCTAGCCCCTTTGTTGCAGGCTGTACTAGGGAATATGGTGACTGGGTTCATTGTGCTTGGATACCAGTCCTGGTCACCGCTCACGAATGAAGCTGGTGAATGTGTTCCAGTCTGCTTAGCCCAGGACTGGAGGCCAAATGTGGGCTTTGTTTGACAGGTACGGCCCAGAGGGAGCAGACAGCACAGGAGTCAGCCTGCTCTGATCAGCTGGAGAGGGTCACACCAACATGGCAGCTTCCCTAGAAGAGAACATCTACTAACTCAGACAATCACTGAATGCAAAATGGGCTGCTTCCATTGTTTGGATGCCTAAGCATAGAACAATGCAATCAGTTGAGCAATGGGAACCAAGGGAGTATCCGGGCAATAGGTAATGTTGATTTCAGCATTCTTTCATTCTCCATTGATGCCCTTAGCCTATCCTGCTGTCACTCCCCACTGTTCAGAATTCAATACTGGGAAGGTAAGTTGGGGCAATCACTAAAGAAGACAGTGGAAAAACCTAAGGAGGTTCTCCAGAAAACAAAATAGAACTACCATATGATTCACTATCCCACTTCTGGGTATATATCTAAAAGAAACATCATCACTATCTTGAAGAGGTATCTGCATCTCCATGTTCATTACAGAATTATTCACAATAGGCAAGATAAAGATAAGGACACAACCTAAGTGTCTATCAACAGACGAATGGATAAAGAAAATGTGCATATATTTACCATGGAATATCATTCAGCCACAAGGAGGAAATCTGCCATTTGCAACAAGATGAGTGAACTTTGAAGACATTATGCCAAGTGAAATGACAGAGAAAGACAAATACTGTATGATATCACATATGCAGAATCTAAAAACTCACTGAACTCACTGAAACAGAAAGTAAACTGGGGGTTGCCAGGGTGAGGGGTGGTAGAACGGGGAGATGTTGGTCAACGTGTACAAGCTTCCAGTTAGAAGGCAAGTTCTGGGACCTAATGTATAGCCTGGTGACTAAAGTTAGCAATACTGTACTGTGTACTTGAAAGTTGCTAAGAGCATAAATCTTAAAATTCTCACCTCCCTACACACACACAAATGGTAACTATGTGAAGTGACAGATGTTTTAACTAACTTTTTGTGGTAATCATTTCTCAATAAATACATGTATAGAATAATCATGCTGTACATCTTAAACTTACACAATGTTATATATTAATTATACCTCAATCAAGCTGGGAAAGAAAGGAATGTAATGCCTTCCTGTTTCCTTGGCTACATCAGTCACACTTTCTACATCAATTTGTCTTTTCCCCTTGCCACAGCACCTCATGTTCTGAAGAACCCACCCCATTCCTCCCGCCCTCATCCAAGCCCACCAGTCCTCTCTCTGCATGCCTGCTATTTAGGTGAATTTCTTTGAGATCTGGGGCTCTGAATCTTTAATCTTTTGGCTCCCTACATTATGTGCAACCTAGACACAGAAGGTACTCAATAAGTATATTTTGAAATTGGACTTTATTGAAATTACATTGCTATTCGATCCCTAGTTTGCAGCTCCTCACTTGTTTGTTCTGAGATGTACTGAAAAATATGTGGCCACAGAGTCAGGACATGAAAAATGTCCTGGCCCCGCACTCACTTCCTACAAACCCTTGGGCCAGCCACTTCACCTTTCTGATTTTGGTTGCTTACTCAAAACAGGAACTGTGGCAGTGTTCTGTTTTATATCTCTAGTATTGTTGGGATTAAACAAGAGAATATGGGTGAAAGGGTTTTATGAATTAGAAAATGGTGTATATTTAGAATACTTGTGCTAAAGTCTGTTTGAGTTAATGACTGACAATCCACTGATAATGACTGAAAAGTAGTAGTAAAATACTACTTTTCTCAGATAACTCATATGCTTGCTTCATGAGAGAGGACACCATTCTTAAATCTAATTCTGTTCAGTGAGAAATCACTCAATGTCTATTAAATACCTAGCAATTTCATATACATTGTGGAGGTTTCAAAAATGATGATTGCTTTCTGATAGATTATGACATTATTACAGGGTACACTTGATTCTGGTGAGCTGCCTGCCTGGGGTTTCATACCTGGTTCTAAGACTTTGGGACTAGACTTCACAGACCAATAGAATTTAAAAAAGAAAACAAATTGGGAGACCAATGTATAGTTGTTAATTTTTAAACTTGTATCATCTCTTCAATAGTTCAAAAATATGTTTGGAATTTGTATAACAGGAGGGACACCAAAAAACCAGACTTTATTAATAAAAAAATTGTGTATTTATTCTTGCATGTTTAAACTTCAGTCACCTTCAAAGTACTCTCCATTTGATGCAATACACCCATCAAAATGTTTTTTGCACTGTTCAAAACAGTTTTTGAACTTGTTCATTTTTTTCATTTCGGCTTCTCCATGTTGGCAAAACATTTCTCTTTGGGGACTTTTTTCATCTGGGGTAACAAAAAAATTTAGTAGGGGCAAGATCTGATGAATAGAGAGGGTGGGGCAGGAGGGTCAAGCCATTTGGGGCCAAAAACTGCTGAATGCTCAGTGTGGTGTGGGCAGGTGTGCTCATTAATCACCCATCATGAAATGGGCAGATGTGTTAAAGAGTCTTCAAAAAAAATTCACTGAAGCTGAATGCAGCCTCTCACAACAACACCAGCTAGTACACTGCTACAGATGGATTCCTAGAACACTTGCCTAGTGGGGGAAGAGTGTACTATAAGGGCCCACCTTCCAGAAGATAATTCCATTTTGGGGGGTTCTCCCTCCTATATAATAGCACAAAAAACTATAACATCAATAAATATCTATAAAAAGTTAACACTTGGCTCATTTGAGCTTTATGAAAAACATAGGCCATTGCCCGGATCTTTTGCACTTCACTTTCAGCCACTCTGTGCTTTGTTGTGGATTGGGGAAGCGTGAGCGACCAGACAAAACAGCTGACAGGGAGCCGGCCCCCTTGTTCTGAAACTAATTGTTTTCCATTAAGTTGGTGAGAGACTTTGCACAAGGCCCAGCAAGTCTCTAAGCTCCATTCCTCTTTGTGAGCCAGAGCACTTGGACTACAACCTGTGCTGTCCAACAAGGTAACCATTAGTCACATGTGGCCATTTTAATTTAAAAGTTAAGTTAAATTAAAATTTTAATCCCTTAATGGCACGAGGCACATTTCAAATGCCTACTAACATTTGTAGCTAATGGCAACCATGTCGGACAATGCAGATTTAGACCAGATCTAGCACTGTAGAGGTTCTATTGGACAGTGCTGAACTAGATGACCCCTACATTTTTAAAAATTTTTATAATTCCAGAGTTTTTGTGGTTATATGTGGCCTGGCTTATAGTGAAGTTTTTCAACTGCCTATTAATCTGAATGGTGATGATAATTCTTATTTATTTCTGGTGGATTGCAATGGCACCAATTATTGCCTGAGAAGTATTATGATTTTACTGAAAATCCTATGTTGTTTGGTTAAATCAAAACATCATATTCAGCCTCTGTGTCTCTCTGAGAGGTTGTCCTCCATTTGAATATCCATTTTTCCTAATCCATAGCAGGCATTTCTTTCTTTCTTTTTTTTTTTAATTTTCTTTTTTGGTCCGAGATTAATCTTCCTTAACATTTTCACAATCTTATGGGGAAAACTAATCTAAATGATAAGTAGGTCCTTTTTTTCTTCTTCAATCTACCATAAAATTGCCAATGTGTTTTTAAAAGCACTATTTTTATAGAACTGGTGTAAACACTGTTTGGACTCCATCTGTTGAATCAGTCCCAGCCACTAACAAGTGCTGTTGTGAGATGTGCCATCATCAGTGATGTGGAGGGGGCACAAACTGAGATGGCTTGGCAACATGCCGTGCCACATAAATTAAGCCATTGTCATTGCCATTAAAGGCAAGCGCCACTGCCATTTCTACTTCGTGCAAAACTGAAGCTGGGGGTCAGGGCGGAGGTAGTATCCAGCATTTGCTTTCTGAATCAGGAAGAAAAACCTCATAAAAATATCAAAGTGATGTCTAAATTTCCAAGATTAAAAGAAACAAATATGAGAAAGGGAAAAAGAGAAAGAAGTCAGTGGTCCCTCAGAATGACTCAATAAACTGTCACCAAAATAATGACAACCTCCGCATGTCAAAGCCTTCTTAAGCTGTATCTGAGCAAGTAGAATTTACCAGGCCTGGCACTATTCTTTTCACCTTAAAGTAAAACAAGTTAAGTCTGAATATATGTGGTTATCATAAATGTGGGCCAGTATTGGCCAACAGAATTGGCAAGAATGTTGGGCAAAGTCCAGTGGCACTCCATCCCAACTTCGCAAACTCTGACCTCCATGCCTGCTTGGAGTCTGTTTCTTGTCAGATGTGCGTTGTTGCCCATGTTACCGTATTGCTCATGTGCTATATAATTAGAGCAGAGAAACTGCCTCTGGAGTGGGCTTGTGTCAACATTTTTATTGTAAATTTCCATTTTCTGATTATTAGAAAGCTTTCAGCACAGAAGTAACTTTGCAATAGTTCTAACTTTGAAAGGATTCATTTAATGGTTTAAAAATAACACTTGGGCCACACCCATAATTTAAAATGCTCTAGCTGGCTTTGTGGCCTGGGTTTTTTCAAAATGCATAAACTTAAAATATGAAGGGACTAAGGCCTTGGAGCAGTTCCAGACTGGTTTTTAGTGTTGGTGAACGGGAAGGAGGTCCCTTAGTGGTAAGCTTACTTGCAGAAACGAAATTGTAGAATCAATTTAGTTGGAATGTTGTCTAGCTTCAGCTAGAAGGGGTCTCTCAATAACTTTCTCACAAATTATGAGGAAAGAGAGATTGGGTTTAGGACAATCTACATAATTTGGGGGCCCAGTAAAAGAATGAAAATTCAGGGCTTCTTGTTCAAAAACAATCAGTGAGAGTGACAGTGAGAACTGAGTGTTAAACCAAGTGTAGGGCCCTTCTAAGTCTGGGGCCCCTTCACTGCATTGGCTGCACATCCAGGAAGTAAGTGCCAGCTAGGCTCGCTCCCCTTCCTTCCTTCCTTCCTTCCTTCCTTCCTTCCTTCCTTCCTTCCTTCCTTCCTTCCTTTTCTGTTTTCCTTTTCTTAAGATATACTAAGGATTTTGCTGTTTCTAGAGCACTATGAATAAACATTATTGGCTCAAGTGTGAGCCAATGGCTCACATGTGAGCACTGTGAACAGGTTGATATTCCCAACTCACTTAACCAAAATCAGTTTAATAACCATTAAATTACTTGAGAAAAGAATAGTTTTCTAAAGCTGGTAAAATGTTTTCATGTCTATTTTCAAATGTGACCTTCAAAATAATCACATGAGGCTGTTAGACTGAAATAAAAACATTTTTTTTCAGACTAAGAAACTGAAGCTCTGCTGTAAGACTGAGGACTCTGCATAAAGTTTCACGGCTCTTTCACTGGTAGAATCAGGACCAGAACTTGACTCCCTTGATACCATCCTATTTTGAGTGAAAAGGTATCAGATACGGCAAAAAAGAGGAAACCTTGGACCAAGAAATTGAAAAATTATGAAACTAATTTTTTTCACAATGCTTAGATTGGAATAAGCTTACTCCATTGCAAAGACTTTAACAGATCATCTTTTAAAGAAAGTCATTCTGTTTCAGGAGACCAGACCTACAGTCTGTCTGAGGCCATGTGGTATGAGTTTGTGCTATAGTTGGGCTTGTTTACAACGTGGTAAACAAAAGAGATGGAAGGGGCCAGCCACGGCCTACTGGTGGAGACTAAGAAAAGTTCAGGGAAGACTAGATAATAAAGACTTGAAGCTCATATTTGTTTACTGAAACATTGTGGGTCCTGCATTTCTCAGTGCATTCCATGCCCCATTAATATTGTGTTACTTAAAAAAAGAAAAAGAAGCTCTTTTTGGTCAATTAAGTTTGGAGAAACAATGACTGACGAAGTTATAACAGCTTCCTAACTGCAGGACATCTCAAATCTTTAATGAGCCACTGTGATTTGTGACTCTCCAAGAGAGAATGCAGCTTTTCCAAACTTACTTGACCACAGAACATCTAAACATCTTAACTCTTTTTTTTTTGTCAGAAAAATTTCAAGGGGCTCCACAGAACACACTTTGTGAAGTGAGACTTTGGATTAAAGAACCAGCATCCTTGATGACAGTCCAGTAGAAGGTTGTGTTGTGGCTCTCAAAAACTGTTTACCCAAAACCTCAGAATGTGGCCTTATTTGGAATAAGGGTGCAAATGTGGATGTAATTGAGGTAAGGATTTCAAGATGAGACCATCCTGGACTTAAAGTGCCCTAAGTCTAGTTACTTGTGTCTTTAGAAGAAAAAGTAGAGGGGTATTTGAAACACAGAGAAGAAAGCCAGGTGAAGGTGGAAGTAGAGGTTGGAATTACGTTGACATAGCCAAGGAATGCCTGGAGCCAACAGAAGCTTGAAGAGGCGAGGAGAGATTCTCCTCTAGAGCCCCTGGAGTTGCAGCCTCCAGAACCCGTTCTGAGTGCAGTGCTAGGAAACTAACACGAGCTCCCTCTGTAAAACAGAATCAAACAACACCTTTCGTGTAGGTGTATGGACATCTGAGTGGCCTGTTAGGCTTGGAAATGAAAGGTTGTTACCAAGTGAACAGCTGGGCATGAGTTTCACCATCCTTGCTGGGACTGCTCCAGGAAAATGGGAAGTTCTTTACAAGAGGGTTAACTTAAGACCTAGATAAATTGAAATGAATGCACCTTATAGAAAAGGCCAAAGCCATCAGCAGTCCAACAGCCAGAGGAAGGAAAATGACATGATGGGACAAAGAGTCATTGGTGAGGCTCCTAACAATGTCACTCCTGTCCTAAGGTGATTCTCCCACAGGCCTGTGGGGTGAGAGCCCTAAACACTCCCACTGTCCCACCCCTCTCATCTGGTGCTCACGTAATACTGGGACACTGTCCAAGCTCGCTTTTTGTGTTTTGACCCCTCTAAACATGTGCATGGTTTGTTCTCTTTGCTCTTAGTTGAAGAGGGAATTTCTTTCTTTCTTTCTTTTTTTGTCTTTGTCTCTCTGCAGCCTTTCTCCACATTGTTGCTTTAGTCATTTATTTCTGAACTATAATTGGGCAGCATCATAAGGGCTTTCTTTGGCTCAGAGCAAGGAGAAGTTGTGTTAAATAAACTAAACTAGTCTCTAATTACTTGCATGCTTATTGTGTATTAGTAGAAGTGGCTAAAATGTCAAAGACTCTTTTGCTCAATGGCTTTCACTCTGGAGGCTTAGAGGCTACGGCGGCTCGGGAGGGCACTTGAGGTGCACTGGGTTTTTGACTGCTATTAACAAAAAATAACGCGAGTGAAAGGCTACAACTCACACATTCATGACCCGCCCATTCTAAAAAACATGACAGAGTGACTCTAACTGGACTCACTCTTCTCAGAAGGTGAGTAGAAGCTATGGTCAGGACTTCAGAAACCTACTCACTCAACGGCTTTCAGCTATTTCTAGGTAGAGTCCCCTTCCCCTGTCACATCAGCAGGAGACATTCTGGAAGGGACTAAGTGGAGAGGGGAGTAGGATTGGGGAGCAGGTTGGGATTCCTGTTTGCGTGATCTGTCCTCTGCCCCCTACTGACAAGAAAGAAAATTGAAAGGGAGGCTGGTGCCAAAACAACTTCCTGGTGCCACTGCAAAGAGCAGTCTGGCTGGTAGTGGGGAAGTGATTAAGAGGTGGTGAAAGGGGGACTAGTAGAAATTTTTCCCCTGTGACTGATCCATAAATTTTGGAAACCTTGGTGATCACCCCTATTAAAAAGGCAAAAATATGGGTCACAAAGAGGTTATTCCAAGTTCATCCTGAGACACCAGAGCAGTTCTGGCAAATAAACTTCTGACTCCTGATTCCTGTTCTACACCATCATTCCGGGATGAACCAAGTTCCCTCCAGCCTGTCACTGCACTCATAAATATAAGCAGATGAATCAACTTCCAGAACTCTTTCACCTACCTCTCTACTTTAAACGTCCATCCCAAATTAGAGTGCAGGAGCAAATACGTCAAGCAGTGAAAGCTTTCAGGGACTTTGCGCAACAAAGCTAGGAAGCCAAAATGCAATAGGTAGAAAAAGACCAGAGAAACATCTGGAAAAAATAACCGTGTGCATAATTATGATAACAACTCCCAGAAAGGTCTTGGCTTAAGATTTCCAGGGATTCTCTTTTCCTTATCTGTTGTACACCCCCTAAAAGCAAAGCAGACATCTTTGCCCTTGGTGTCTCCCCCAACCATACGTAACTCCCAATCCTCTGTGCCATTAAAAATGACAACTGCTTTATAAATCTTTCCAGAGTTACTTTCGTATTTTAATATTTATTTTCTTCTAAAAGGCAAGTGCCACAGACTTTCTTTTAATGATTTAAGATTAAACAGTTAACAAACAGACTTCTCTGGAAATAGATTCCCTTTAAACAGGCAGTTCCTTTTTTGAGAAGTGGTCAGGAGACCCTGCTCTGGGCTGTTTCTGAGCAAGACAACCCCTGTTTAGGAGGCTCAAAACACATCCTTTGCTATCCTCAGTCAGCACTTGTTAAGTCCTGCTGCACTGAAACTGCCCATTTTAGAACATCCAAGTAAAAATCCGAAGGAATGGAGGCTAATTCCAGAATGTAAGACCCATTAAACTATGCAAGTATGCATGAACTGGAAAAAGCGGATCCCGTACATAGCACTATAGCCCTTAGCTGTTAGCAGGTGTGAGTCAGTCAGTTGTACAATTCATTTGTCTACCTAATTGCACTGAAGATAGGCTTTTACTTTGCCTATAACATCTCTAATGAGTAGGTTTTCAGTTCGATCTAACTAATTAATTCTTGTTAACTTCCTTTGCATTGCTGTTCTTTTAATTTAACCAGAGACAGCCCAGAGTTGCTACTAGTGTTTAGTCTCAACTAGATTACCCCTATTCATTAAGGGCTGTAATTGTTGGTCATACCCTTCCAAGCGGTCATTACAACCTCTGGCTTGCATATTGAATAACAGCAATTTCCTGACTCCAACAGACTCTTGTGTGAGGGAGGAGAAAATGCTAATAAAGAAAGAATAAATGATTCTCAACTCCATTCAGGGCTGTGTAGATTTCTTTTGCAGCAGAAATTGTACCGAGGCGGTAAAACGGGCTTCTTGCAGGCCCCCTACCTCCACCCTGAGCGAAAACAATAAGAAGCAAGTGAAGCATTCCCTGCTACTGTGATTACAGCATCCGTAAAAGTGATTATATGGCTGCTGTAATCAACTTCAATGAAAGCTGCCTGTTAGAGCTTCAATAATTACTCATTTCTGTTAACAGCTTGCTTTCAGTTTAGCACTTTGAGGCCAAGTGGGGGGGAAACTAGGAGCATTTTAATAAAGGATCCCACTCACGTGATATTTTGGGGGGTAAGTGCTTGTGTGTGGGCAAAAAAAAATGCACATGTAAGTTTTTTGTGCCTTTCTCAATAGCAGCCCCCTTTCATTTCAACCTTAGATTCTATTTAACCAGCAAAATCACAAGTTCATACAGGGTTCAATCATGTACTGAATGTTTACCAAAGGAGGCACAATAGTTTAAATAAAGTGGTGGTTTTAAATATT
The DNA here is from genome assembly GCF_004126475.2 of Phyllostomus discolor. Lineage (NCBI taxonomy): Eukaryota > Metazoa > Chordata > Mammalia > Chiroptera > Phyllostomidae > Phyllostomus > Phyllostomus discolor. Next base: position 66,417,615 of record NC_040907.2, read on the forward strand.
TTACCCATTTCTTTAAACAAATTGCCAATCCTTAAAGTCTGTGCTAAACACATTTCAAAAGCAAAATACCACAAGGACCTTTCAATAAAACCTCTGCATTGAGTGTTTCATTTACTTTCCTTCACTCCCCCCTTTTCTCTTGCTTTGGATGCATTTTATTATTTATTTTCTAGGAGAGGGCAAAGTTTCAGGGAATACAATTTGCTCTAAACGCCTTCAAATATTTGTTCTCAATGCTTTCATTGTAGGAAATAAAACAAAAGAAGAGATTATTCTAAGCCAAGTGACATCAGTCACTTGGGTGGTCAGGTTTTGGAGGGTCTGGGCAAGGTGTGATTGGATAAACAGAGAGATAAATCAGACCCACTGGATCGTGAGCTGTATGCCTCTCATAGGTCTCACTCTCAGCATTTCTGAAAAACAAACAAGTTGCATAAACATAATATTTTAGAAACCAGAACAATAGAGACCCTGTTTTCATCAAAGACAGAAAGTGAGAATACTGAAGTATAAAAGTTCTTTGAGCTCAGGCACCATTCAATAATAACTTGGGAAATCCTCAAAATTTGGATGTAGTTTCACACCAAATCTAAACTTTCCCCTAAAAAACAAATACAATTGCAAATACATCAAATTCAAATTCTGGTGTCTTCAAAAAATTGCTTAGAAAAACACCCCTTTATTTTTTTATATTTCTCAAATGACTATATGATTAGTGAGAAAAGTCTACTAATATTTTGAAAAGTGTGGGTGAAACAAAAATTATGTTTATCAATAGTAATAATCCTATTGATTCTGATTTTACTTATTTCCTTTGAAGAGTTCAAATTTCAGCTATGGTAAGATTTCACTGCATTGTCATATACAACACAGAGCAAGAGGATAGCTTATCTAGGAAATAAACATTCTCCAGCAGTACATATGACAATGTTTAGCACATAACAACAGACTCCACATTTCTGGGACTTCCTGATTATTTAATACAGTAAGGGAACATGTTTTCATTCATCTTTCTTCATAGCTGTTTCACTGGCTCAAATGGGCTTTCATCTAAACTGTATTTTGCTGGATGACATATTTCCCTCTCTTTCCTCATATCACCCTCAACTCTGGTTTTGTTACAGAGTGAAGCATTCTCCTTTGGATCATGTATTGATGTTCACAGTTCAGCTGCCTTCCCACTGAAGTCTGGTTGTGGATGGAGGAGAGGGGTGAGCTGAGAATGAAGTGCGAGTGGGCTGAGTGCTAGGATGCAGGGTTGGGGAGTGAAGTATCCAGAGAGATTTCCCCATTCATAGTTCACGGCTGTTAATTCACCAGCACTCCTAGTGTCCTGTCATCAATAAGATATGGAAACTCCAAAAACAAGTTTATCGTACTAATGGTATTTTCTTCCATTTTGCCAAGCCAAGATTGTCTCATTCTAATTTAAAGTGTTCTATTTTATGTTCCATTATATTTTTTGTGCTTTTAAAAAGAGGAAAAGATGAAATTATCTATTTGGGGTTCAAATAAAAATAGGACAGTCCCCCTTTAGAATCTTGCAAGTTTGAGGAACAGCTATGTAACAATATTAATAGAATTTTAAGACTATTTTTTATACTGAGCTATGTTAAGGTACAACTTTAAACATGAAATAGAAAACTTGGATTTTAATGATCATTTCTATAAAATGCACCATGTATAAAGTATAAAATAATCAGGGCCACTGAAAGAAAGTAGGGTTTGTTTTTGGTTTCTGTTCAAGACAGGTACAGTCTTTCAGTGTCTCAAGGAGCTGCTGCCAGCACATACAAGCCAGGTTTATACCATGCAGGCTAAGAACCTTAGCATGTTGTATTCCATAAAAATGTATTCTCTGAGAAAAAAGATAAGGTGAGCCTCTGAAGTCAAAAGCAAGAAGAGGTTTTCCAGGGTGGTTCTTACACTAAGATTTTTATATTATAAGTGGGTCCTGTAGTTTCTGGTTTAGTGTTTCTTCTGGTTCTAAACGTTAGTACATTTGTCTTCCTTTGTTTATGTGAAATAGTACAATCCAGGTGTCTCTAATAGACAGCCATATTTGATGGGATTCAGGTTTTCAAGCCAGGGCATTAGTGAAGACAAGTAAATTGGTGATGTTCTGACATTATATTTTTTAATGATTTAAATTGTTCAATTACAGTTGGCATACATTGTTATATTAGTTTCAGGTGTACACCCCAGTAATTAGACATTACATAACTTTCTAGGTGATCACTTTGATAAATCTTGCACCCATCTGGCATCGTACATAATATTAGACTAATACTGACTGTATTCCCTATGCTGTACTTTAAATCCCCCTAACTATTCTGTAACAACCAATTTGTACTTCTTAATCCCTTCACCTTTTTTACCCATCACCCTAAAACCTCTCCCATCTGATAATTGTCAAATGTTCTTTGTGTCTACCAGTCTGTTTCTGTTCTGCTTATTTATTTTTTTAGATCCAACTGTTGATAGATATGTATTTATTGCCATTTTATGTTCATATTTTTATCTTTTACTTCTTCTTCTCTTTAAAGAAGACCTTGTAACTTTAACATTTCATATAATGTTGGTTAGGTGATGATGAACTACTTTAGTTTTTTTCTTGCCTGGGGAGCTCTTTATCAGTCCTTGGATTCTAAATGATAGCTTTGCTGGGTACAGTAATCTTGGTTGTAGGTTGTTGCTTTTAATCACTTTGAATATTTCTTTTCAATCTCTTCTAGCCTGCAAAGTTTCTGTTGAGAAACCAACTGACAGTCTTCTGGGAGCTCTCTTGTAGGTAACTACTTTTCTCTTGCTGCTTGTAAGATTCTTTCTTTGTCTTTAAACTTTGGCATTTTAATTATGATGTGTCTTCGTGTGGGCCTCCTTGGGTTTGTGTTGTTTGGGACTCTCTGTGCTTCCTTACATATTACATTCCTAAAGACTGGCTTCAAGCCTTTTAGCAGGAGATGATTAAGAAAGACAGGCTCAGTAGGTACCGAGAGAAAGTGGAATTTTAGTGCTGTAGCTTCTAGCTACCTTATCAAATTATAGCATTACATAAGCCTCTGCCTCCCACTTATCCAATCTACCCAATACCAGGATTCCCCAGTTGTTGGGAGCCGGGGGTAGGGAAGAAACTCTACAAAGATTTCAAGAGTGAATCTATTCACAATTAGTCATTTCATTTGCAAACTGAAGGCACTGGATTTAAATAGTCAGTATAATCTTTACTAGCTAGGAGACAAGATAATGTCTTTTTGATCCTCATTGCTCTGAGAATTGGTGAACGGTAGGATGCTGACAATTTGAACCACCTATTAAGTGCTTTGTGTTCTAAATTGCCGTCAGTAAATATCTGCTGCATTTGGTGTTACTGATTTTTTTTACATTAATTAGAATACTTACCTTTAAAATAACTATCTTTCCTGAATTTTTTTCCTACGGAAAACTCCAAACTTTTCAAAGGAAGTAGAATTTAAAATAATTCTCTTTGGTTTTAAACTGGCTGTAGGGCACAGGGACTCACCAATCTATAGAGAAAATGACAAGTTTTTGTTATAAAACTAGACCCCATTGTAACATTATTTATCTAATTTTTATTATGGAGTTCTTGAGTATCCAGAACTGCCTTTTATTAATGTTCCTGGATGTTTAGACATGATTGTGTCCAAAATTCCTAAAAAACTATTGCAACCATCCTACTTCATGAAAAAAAATTAGTTAATATCATATCTATTATGAGATTCTACACGAGATTCTTTCTACACTTCAAGGTATTGCTTTTATTATTGCACCTTAAGATCAAAATATAATCATAAAGAAAAAATGAATATATTGATAATACTGCCAATGGTGAGAGTGTCAATTGGTACAACACTTTTGGAGGGAAATTAGGAAGAATCTATCAAAATTTACAACATGTATCATTTGAACCAATAATTCTCCCTCTAAAAAATTTATTCTCCCAAGAATATTTTATAATGCAAGGGTATAAGAAAATGTGTATAGAATGCTCATTGTAATATTATTTGAAATACTGCTCCCCCGCAAAAAACTGGGGACAACCTAAATGTTAATTAATAAAAGAAAAGTTAAATACAGTATGACGCAGACATGGAATACAATGCAGCCATAAAAATTAATGAGAGTAATGTGGAAAGATGCCCACAATATACTGCTGAGTGAGTAAAAAGCACGTTGAAGAACAACATGCACAATACCTTCCCATCGTTAGTTTAACATTTACATATGTGCATTGACAAAGGATCTAGAAGAATACAAACTTACCTTTATAATGTTACCTGAGAAGTGGGTCTGAGAGTCTGGAGAGTCAATTTTACTCTTGACTTTATATCCTTTCATATGGAGTAATTTGTTTATTGAGTAAAAATTTATAATTTATTTTAAAATTTATAATTTATTTTTATAAAATTTATCATTTATTTTTAGGATTTAATGAATAAATTTATTGAGAATCTGTAGTTTTAAAATCTCTAATACATGATCCATAGGGCGTTTCATTTAAAATAGTAAAAAAAACAAGATTATTGGATTCTGGATTAAAATGAAAAATACATGACATTGAATATCAGAATAAAACTCATTTAGCACACATAAAAGTAATTCTTTTATAATGATTTATCAAATCATATTATACATCAAGATTGGGTGTTGGGGTGAAAAAAGCAGAAATTCACTTAGGTTAGCTTTTAAAAGAGGTTTTATGTTGGAGAATAAACATGGACTAGAATTTAAGATGAAATTTTGGGAACTAAACAGTTCCTGGACACATGTTTTTGTCTTTTCTTTGTGTTAAACATGCTTTTCTTTGCAAGTAAGAAAGTCAAATAAACTGGCTTAAACAATAGAGAGGACTGAGTGGCTTCAGTTAAAAAAAATAAACAAACAGATATATAGCTTCAGATGAGGCTTGATCTAGCAGCTCCAAAATATCACCAAAGCCTGTGTCTTTTTTCTGTGTCTCTACTGTTGTTCCCATAGTGTCAGGTTTATTACAAGGTTGACCAACTTTGTGATTCTAAAATGGTCACCAGTGGTTCTCAGAAATACACTTTTATTTTTTCCCCCTGGGAAGAAAGAAGAGGGTATCTTTTTTAGAATTCCGAACAAAAGTCTTATATGCACCATAATTGCTTGGACCACATTCCCATCCCTAAACCAATCACTGGTCCAGCTGATTACATGCTTGTTGGCTTAGCCTGGGTCATTAGTTCACCCTGGTGAGTGGAGTAATGGTGCACAGTGAGTGCACAGGTGGAGTCACATGCTCACAATCATGTAGTCGCCTAAATGAAAACCAGGGTTGCTAAGAAAAGAATCAAGACTGGGGAGAGAATCTAAAAGTGCTCATTGTGGTCTCCTAAAGCATGTCTGCTTCTCCTTGGCCATATGCTTTATTCCCCTGCTCCTACTGGCCTGTTTCTCCTGTTTACCATGTTCTCTTCCTTCAAACTTCAATTCATACTTGGTAATCATAATCTCTGTCTGCTTACTCCTCATTTCCACCTATCGTATTATCACTTTTCAACTTCAGCTTCCATAGTGCTGAAAATTTATTTTTATCTTTTGTAATTCATATCTCAAAATTGAGATTCTAAGGGCCCAGCTCTTAGAATCTTTCTGAACCAGACCACAAGTATTGGCCAGCTGCAGATTGGTTGTCTTGACTTTGATGTATACCACTGTTCCGATGATCTGTAAACAAGGAGTGAAGTTTGGAAAGTCCAGTCACATGTTCCAAAACCTGGTGGTCTGGGTAAGAAGGGCTATGGCCAGGGTTCTGCTTATGGATGGGAATGTAGGTGAGGTACATTGACTCAAAGCTTGAGTAATAAAAGACTGAACCTTTTCTTATGGGACTTTTCATGTATATGATTTTACTCATTTTTTAGTTTCTTCCATAGCCTGTATCACATTTGTTTGCATATTGGGATTTAAGTGGGACAAATCTTTGTCATTTGAAAGTTGGGTTGACTTTTGGAAATAGCCAGAAGTTATTTAGACCCATTTCTGATTCAGGGTAATGAAAGTACATATTATAAATTTGTCAAAACTGAGATGTGACTATAAAAAAGACAGAGACAAATTATCTTTTGCTGTTGTTAAACTGACCCTGAAAGCAATTTCAAGAGGAGTTTTAAAAGTGTTTTTAGCAAAAATGACAGTACATTAAATAACTGTATTATACTCCTGAGGTGATTGCTTTATTTGAAGGACAAAATTCAGGTATTTGTTCAGGCTCATGAGCCTGTGTGCACACCCACTTTATTACATTGTGATTAATCTTCATGCCATAGAAATGATAGAAACACTGATCTGAATCTAAGTTCAGGAAAAGCTGATATTTAGTAGGTAAGCCTTGGAACAGTGGTATTAGATATTCATAACTGTGATTCCTTCCAACTGGGTCTGATGTGTGTTGGTAAATATCAGTAAATAATTGATGACTATTTAAACATCACCTCTGATTGGGGCTTCTATCACCAACTACTAACTCCTGTGCAGTAAAGGGAAGAGATGATGGACTATTCTATGGAACACATAAATACTTCAGTAAAACTCAACGGCAAGGGGCAGGTCGTGACAAATCCAGAAAAGGTGTGTAAAAGGTGAATCCAATTCATTACTGTGTCTATTCTCTAGCTCTTAATATTGCTATATTTGCTGTGTTTCAAGAAGACTTTGGATTTCTTAAGATTTCCACTGAGAACTAAAGACATGTGAGAACAACAGCTTAAACAGCATGGCTGTTGCTAATGGGCATCCATCAGCATCCACTCTTTGCTGAGTACTTCCTGCAGAGACCTGCCTGGGGGATGTGGAATGGGCAATATTACCCTCTGGAGCTTAACAGTGAAGGAGTGAAGTTGTTTCACTTCTGGTGAACTGTATAGGGGAGAACTGGTTTTTTGCCACCATTATCTAGAATGATGTCTTCTTCCCTTCTCACACACTAATATCTATTCTCTTGTACATTCCTTTACTTTTTGATTACAGTTAACATATACTATTTTATTAGTTTCAGGTATACAACATAGTGATTAGACATTCCTATTCCTTACAAAGTGATCACCCCATAATTTTAGTATCCATCTAAAGCCATACGTAGTTATTAAAGTATTATTATAACTATGTTCCCTGTGCTATAGTTTACATCACCATGACTATTTTTAAAACTTTCAATGTCTACTTCTTAATGTCTTTCAATTTTTTTACCCATCCTCCCAATCTTTCTCCCATGTGGTGACCAACAATTTGTTCTCTATATTTATGAGTTTGTTTCTGTTTTGTTTGTTCACTTATTTTATTTGGTAGATTTCAGTTACAAGTGAAGTCATATGGTATTTGACTTTCTCTGTCTGACTTATTTCACTTAGCACAACACCTTGTAGGTCCATCCATGTTGCTGCAATTATAAGATTCCATTCTTTTTTATGGCTGAATAATATTCCATTATATATATATGCAACATATCATTTTATTCATTTGTGTACTGATAGACAGTTAGGTTTTCAATAATCATGCATTAATATCAGGCAGAAAAAGAGTGCTCAAACATAAAGGCATTTTGTCCACAGTAGCCATGTAAGTGGTGAGATATTACCATGATATAATAAATACATCAGAAAAAAATACCAATTTAAACTTGGATTTGAATTCTGGCCCAGGCAACTACTAACTGCATTGACTTGAGAAAAGTCCTTGGAAAGTTTTTCACTTTTCAAGCTCTGTTTTATTATCTGTGTGAAGTCGACACTATCAAATGAAATAATGCATGTAAAGCACTCTTACAGTTGACTTCTTATAGTTCCAGGTAAAACATTAGTAATCAAACAGGGCATGCCTTTCACCTTAATCTAACCTCTGCTATCATTTATCATCTTCATTCATTCAATATTTGTGAAGGTCCTTCTATGTGCCAGGAGCTCTGTTATCCTCATCAAGGTAATAGCAGATAATATGCTTTTACAACCCACTCCAATTCCACCCACATCAATTTTTACCCTTCAACATTGCCCCTAAAGTTAATTTTTACCTGCTTTTATCTACATGAAAACACTGTAGTGATTTTCCTCAGAAATCAGACTTTGGTTAGGGATGAGCCTGATTCTGGCAGGGACACGGTTGTCATCAGAGATTGTGCATGTTGGAGGGGGTGAGGGTGGGGATGGGGGGCCACTGCAGGGCACAGACTCCAAAACTGGGCATCCCAAGTTGATAATTTATAATTGATCCAGAAGCCTCCATCTACACTTATCCTGAAGTCCTCATCTATTCTAGTGCTTAATGAAAGAAGAAATTAATTAATTAAGAATATGTGCAAGAAAGCCCAGGGGTTCAATTTTAATGTAAAATAAGAAGCTTACATCTAGTCAAGTGGCTTTAACAATGTAGTTCAACTACAGGGAAGGGAACCTTGAAAAGCAAGGTCCAGGCCAGAGGGGTGTGTGCCTGAAGACTTTTCTTTGAGCACCTACATTGTTTTGTCTGTGGTTAGTTGAGTATTATAGACATGAGGTCATGTTCTTCAGTACAGTCCTTTGGGGGCCCTCAGCATCATTTTGGTTCAAGGACACAGTTTAAATTCTGAACTCCAATTAGTCATTTTGCAAATCCTTCTACTGGACATGAGGCCAGCACTTCTCTCTTATAGTAGTTGTCTCATTGTCCTGGTTTTATTTCTTTTCATGGCACTATTATTTATCAACCTATGAACTCTGTGATTGCATATTACTCTATTTTTGTTTCCCTAGATCCTAGTATAGTTTCTAGATGGTCAATAGTTGTTTATTGAAAAAATGAATCTATGAAAGACAAAGGAAAAGAGACAAAAACTGTCCCTGGCTTAAGCTAAATCTATTACCACAATTATTAAACCAGTGGTGTTAAAATCAATCAACTTTCCTTTGCGCAGTTATTACCTCCACTGGTAAAGAATGATTCGTTGACATGAAGTTGGTTCTAGTTTCCTGGTTAGTTCTTCTGTTTCCAGGTAAAGTTTTGGAAGCCCCTTTTAATGCTGCCTCCTGTTCATAGGGCCCCCAGGTCATTGCCCCCACATAGTGACACCATCTCATTAGTTTTGCAGAAAGGTGAGATTTACAACTTCTGTAGGAGTTTTCCTGTACAGAGTAACAGGAAAGGAAGCTGTAACTGCTTGAATTAGCACAGCATATTTGCTTTCCTTCCGGCTGCCATAAATTCTTAGGATGACACAGAATCAACATTTCAGATGATTATGTCTGGCTTGTAAATTGTCTTCCAAATTGTCACCTTTTTCCTTCTAACCCCACACCTGGAGAACTTAGCTATGAGAGTAGCCCTGAACTCTGGCCTTAGAGTCAAGGTTAATTGGTGGCAAGGTCACATGATTTGCCACTCTTTTCATGTCATGTCTTAGGAATGCGACTAGGTTCTTTTTTCAGAAGTACAGGGTATTTTTCTTCAGGGTACTAGAAAACTCGGTATCATCAAGAACTCTGTTACAAGATTCTACCCAAGATTCTTTTAAAAACGTCCAAGTCACACTTAGCTCCTTGGAAACTGCAGTCTCTAACAAAGGACTTGCTGGTGATTGCTTTTAGCAGGTAAATCTCAGCTGTTGTTGAAACTCATAAAAATTCCAACTACTGCACTCTGAATAATATATTCAGAATAAATACTTATTTATTTGTTAATCTAGATATAGTAAATAACCAAGAGGAAAACGATTTTATTTTTAATTTCAAGGTAGACAAGTAAACAGAATCCTAAATATAATACTTCTGTGGACATTCAGCATTGAAGAGTAGCACTTTTGGCTAAATGTCTATATACTCCTTAGAGGTCACCCAAGAAAATCTTTTTATATTAGGACACATTTGAAGGAACTAGGGGACTGTAGGCTGTCTGTTCAGGTTGACATTCATAAATGATCTTGAATAATTTATAATATACAGAGGAAAATGTAGCCGTGGCTGGTGTGGCTCTGTGGATTGAGTGCTGGCCCCTGAACTTAAAGGTTGTCAGTTTGATTCTCAGTCAGGACACATGTCTGGGTTGCAGGCCAGGCCCCTGGCTGGGGATATGTGGGAGGCAACCAATCGATGTTTTTCTTGCACATCAATGTTTCTTTTCCTCTCTTTCTTCCTTCCTTGTCCTCTTTCTAAACATAAATAAATAAATAAATAAGAAACTGTAAGTAACCTCTCGAAAATGTTAGTTAATTCTATTTTTATTTAGTTTAGAATTTAATCAATTAGAAAACTTCATAATACATTTTTGTGGATGGGTAAAAATTGGCATTAATGATTTCCAATGAGAGATTTTGGAGAAGACAATTCCCTGGGTCCTTCCTGGATACTGGTGAACATGCAAAGCTTCTTGTCAATTTTATAGTCAGTCATGGATACCAAGCTTGGGTGGAGGGAGCAGCAAGGTAGAGATGACATGCTGAGTAACTCTGAACAGCACTCAGGAAAATTAATGTCATTCCTAAAGAAACTATGTGCTAAGCTCAGATAATTGTTTTACTTCATCTGTCCCTTTAGTTTTGATAAGCACTGGGATGTTAACCAGGACTCACAGTATGGATCCTCCAACTGGGGTCTACGAGCTCCCTATTTGAGTAACTCAGGCAAACCACTGCACTCCTCTGAACCTCAGTTCACTCTAAAAAGTGTATCTAAGGCCCCCGCTTGGCTTAGAATGGGCCTGAGATAATCCTACCCTTTGACTGGTTTCAAAACATCTAAAGTAAGATACAGAGATGCAGAAAGAAAAGTTTAATTCTTTTCTAGTTAAAGAAATAAAGAAGGAAAGAGAGAAAAGGGGAGAAGGAAGGAAGGAAAGAAGGAAGAAAGAAGAAGAAAGCAAAAAAAGAAAGAGAGAGAGAGGGGGAGGGAGGGAGGGGGAGAGGGAGAAGGCAGAAGAGGAAGAAAGAGAGAAAAAGAAAGAAATGAACTGCTTATTTTTAGGCTCCCCAGGGCTATACATAGTGCATTTCCCCAGCAACCATCACCCTCAGGAGAAGAAAGTGGCCCATGGAACGGCTCACCTCTCCCACGCTTGTTCTCACCTGAGTTTTCTCATTCTTGTTAGGCAGATTTCACTGAGGAACCGTCTCCTGTAAAGGTATTTCAAATGTCTAGTAATCCAAGGCAAAGACAAACATGTTGAGTCCTGCTTCTTTACCCCTGAATGCTATGCATTTAAATAAATTTATTATCCCAAAGAAGAATGTCTCCTCATTATAGCAGAAAAGCATTTGCCTCCATCATCTTGCCCAATCACTGTTTTAATCTGATCAAAATATTTAGAAATCTTTTCTGTCTTTGTGAAGTAGAAGTTTAAAAAAATGACTCAATAGAGTCACAATTGGACTTTTAGTATAACCTGGATTTGTCTCTAAAACAAAAGTTTTGTTTTCAATCTTGAAGAAATAAAAATGGAAAGACTTGAGTCTCTTGACCCAGTACCCAACCTGCTTCCTGTCAGAAGCCAGGAGATACCTTTTGCCCCATTTGTGTGTGTGTCTGCTCTCTTTAAGCTGAGAGCAGCCATTAGGAAGGGTTTTTTCGTATTGTCCTGTAACAACAGATCTGCAGTGCAGATTGGGTAAACGACGTATTTTGGGATAGAATTGTTGTAGATTTCAAGTGTTTATAATGATTCTAGAATGTATGCTTCTCTCCCCCACCCCCAGTAGCTATACTTTCTATTTTGTGAAAGATGTTTCATAGGGAACAGATTCTTTTCCTGACTTTAGGGTTAGAGGATGTAAACCAGGACAAGCCTGGGAAGAGATTTCTGGTCCTGTCAGTGATTTTGGAGGGGCTGTGTGACTAGAAAGTGGGGATAGAAGTGTGCAGAAAGCTTTGAATCTGTTGGATACTTTCTCTTCCTTTTAATCTATTTTTTATGGACCAGAAAGAGGCCCAGGAGATTGGTGATATCATTTTTGCAACACAACAGGAGTCATCATTTGAAAGAAGTGACATCACAAAAAACAGGAGAGAGAAAAAGAAAGAAATAGGTACCTGGCAACAGTATTGAGTGACTGGAGTGTGCCTTACTTGATATTTGCCATATTTCTGCATTTTAAATTCTGAACTGTGGCAGGGGGGAGTAATGGAGGGGAGAGGGGTGGTGTAGGGAGGAGGGGGATAAAGGGGAGAAAAAAATTGGGACAACTGTAATAGCAAACTCAATAAAATATACATAAAAAGTAAATTCTTTTTTAGATTTAAATCCATTTCATTTAACTGTAACTGGACACAGTCCAACTGAGACAGCAATAAATGGAAGGCAGAGTGATTGTAGGGTAAGAGTGGGGACTGGGAGTCAATTACGAATTTACCATGAGCATGACATTAACTGGGTGTTTCTCCCTCATCCATACACAGACATTTTAAGCCTTTGTGCTCAGAAATAAATATGGAGTCTCTGAAACCTCTACCCTCATAAAAATGAGTATAAATATCTCTTTGCTGTATTGAGATGATTAAAGCCAAATTTTTTTGTAGGCAAGACTAGTTATTCACTGGTGTGTGCATCTATGCGTGTGTGTAAGTTCTGACAGAAAATGGTTCTGGGAGCTGGAGTGTGTTCACATATTGCCACTGGCCTCCACAAACTCCTCACTCACCATGTGAAATTCCACTGGACAGCAGAGAGGAAGTGTGGACAGTGACAGCATTAGCCAGAGGGGCTCTGGGTTAGGCTGTAGAATTGAGTAACAAGTAGAGTATGTGGAATTAAAAAAAAGTAATTATATTTAAAAATAAATAGCTATTTAAAAAAATCTCTTTTACTGGAGAGATTTTTAAAAGGAAAGATGGTCAAAAGTCATGTCATATATCAGGCATCTAAAACAACATTTCCTCTTATCTCTGAGGGAAGAGCCTGCCACAGCAATTTAAGCAGGCTGAAAGGCAAAGCCCGAGGCCTGAGAGGAGCCTGAGAAATGAGCAAGAGCAATCAGAGGTATGCAGAAATGCAGAAAGCTTTGCCTTCGTCGGCATTTCTGAAACCTGGTGGGATCATGCTCATAACCAGAATGCAGGCAGTCCTATCAGGGCATTACAATTCAAGAGAGCTAATTTGGGAGAATTAAAAAAAGAATCTAGTAAGTATGGTATTGAAGGAGGGAATACTAAAACCCAGGAGAAGGGCAGGCTGCTGGAGTATCCACCATAATTAAAGCAGATTACAATTGCTCTGAGAAAAGAAGAACGCAAAGAGTAAGAATATCCAACGTGCCTGATCAAGACTGATGGGACAGAGGCTCTGTAATGGCAGGGAGGAAATTGGGAGGGAACCCTAGAGAAATTTCTCATAATACCTATTCTTTTTTTAAGAGGAAATGATAATTATGACAAAAACCAGAATGAATAAGCTGAATAAAGGAGCTAAGTTGAAGAAGAGGCATTTGCACCTCGTGTGAAAAGGGAGAGCGAGCAAGGCCACTAATATAAATCGGAATAAATGAGGCACTGCTCTGTTTTTAAACTCCTTTAAAACAAGGGGCATAAAATATACTTTATAAAACAATGACACTTCTCTTAGAGTCACAATGCAGGAAAATTTTGAACAGTTACACTGACAAATTTTGAAATCAACACATCTAGATGACACACATAAAATAGCTGTTAAAGAAGACAGATGTTTAGAACAACTGTTTTTTTTCTTTCTGTAAAAACTAGGAAAAGGAGTGCACAGAAGGTTTTGAATCTGTGTGATACTTTTTCTTCCCTTTAATTCTATTTTTTATAGTAACTGCATCAAAAAAGTTACCTGTACTTTCAATCATAATGATAAAATAAAATAAAACACACTGGGCAAGTCATTAAGGAAAACTGAGAAATATTTACAATTAAGCAAAAATATATAATGTGGAAGGAAGATAGTGAGTATCTGCCAGACTATGGGTATTAGCTAAGAAAATGCTCCTGGGAAGTCCTGACAATATCACCTTAAGGAAATTAAACATCAATCCATTCAACTTGACACACTTGTGAGCATGACAGCAGCATCGCTCACAGATATGTCGAAATGCCTGCACAGCAGATTGTCCTCAGCAGGTCCACCGGAGAATCTGAAAAGAATGGTGTTCATGTTTACCAGCTGCCATCTCACATTTGTGGACCAGTCGTGATGTGCACACACTTGGTTAACCTTTATGGGCAATTCCTACCCTCAAAGAGGATGCAATCCAGTTAAACCAAAGTAAAGCACATCTAAAAATAGCTAACAGTGTAAAGCAGAAAATGTTTAGTGCACTTCAAGCTCAAGGGGCTAGACTGCAGATGGAACCAGAGTTGAGGACTCAGATATAGGAGATCACAGAATTCTAGGCAGAAGTAGAGAGGTAGAATTATTCAATATTATTTTTTAAAGGAGAAGTTAAATGTAACAATGAATCTATCAGTCTGCCTAGAGCAGAAGAATGTAAAGTGGGGACTGAGATCTCATCAAACATAAGAAATTAAGATGAATTATAAGCCTGAAAGTAAAATATAAAGCAATGAAATTTCCAGAAGAAAACCAGAGCAAATATTGCCATACTGTCATAATCCTGGGGAAGGGAAAGATTTCTTAAAGGAGATACGAAAATCACTAACCAAATGGTGTCATTATTAGAACAAAAAGACAGCCACGGACTGAGAGAAGATATTTGCATATCTTCATTTGTCTATGCATAAGTATTTAAATGTATGAAGTGAATTCATATCCAGAATATATAAAGAGCTTCTACAAACCAATAAGAGAAAGACAATTGCCCAATAAAAGAAATGGTCAAAAGACTTGAACAAACATTTTATTAAAATGATATCCAAATGGCTAATATGCATATGAAAAGGTGGTCAATACGATTGATTAATCAGCAGGAAAATTAAAATTAAAATCATATTGAGGTACTACTATGCACTTATCAGAATGGTTAAAATTAAAATGACTTACAAAACCAAGTGTTGACAAAGATTTGGACCAAATGAAATTCTTATACATTACTTGCTGGTTGAAGTATAAATTATTTCAACCATTTTGGAAAACTGGTAGTTTCTGTGAATCCTAATACTAATGCAACCTTTAATCCAGAAATTTTACTTCTGGGAATATACTCAACAGAAGTAAATGCTTATATTTACAAAAAGACACATATAACAATAATTGTTTCAGTTTTATTCATAAAAGCCCACAAAGAGAAAACCACTTGTCCATCAATAAAAGATTAAACAATTAACTTATATTCACATGGTAGAATACTGTGTGTATTAAAAAACTAAACACCTCTATTAGTGGTATCTCATTATGTTGAGTGAAAGAATAAGGCTGAGTGAAGGGAGTTAGACACAAAAGAGTATGCACCATACAAGTTCATTTATGTGAAGTTCAGAACAGAAAAATTTAATCTCTGGTGAAAATGATTAGAATAGTGGTGACCTTGGGGAGTAGAGTCTGGGAGAGGAATAAGGGAGATTTCTGGGAGACTGATATCATTCTGTAACTTATTTCAATACTGGTTTCTTGGATAACATATAAAAATTTACTAAGTTGTATGCTTTACTGTATGTGATTTGCCCCATCTCAATTAAAAGGGTAATGGAAAATAAAGTTGAAGAGGAAATTAAATGAGAATAACATATATTAAGTGTCTCACATAACAGATAATAGCATCCTTTCAGGGATCTGAATGTGGGCTGTATCGAAGGACGAGATGAGGACTGGGGATACTGTTTGGTAGGCAATAAGAAGCCATTCAAACTTTTGGGGCAAAGATTAACCAGGTTGAACAGTGTTTGAAAAGAGAGCAAAAGAAGAGGAGCAAAGGGAATTATCAAGAAACAGCCATGAAAATGCAGCAAGCATACAGTCAGTGTGTGCATGAAATACCGTTTCCCAAGCTTAAGGTACAATGACAAGTCGATTTTAGTTTTTAAAGCAACTGCTTGAAATCCCATTTGAATTTATGTTCAGGAAGCAAAGTATTTCAATTCTGAGGTCCACTCCATTCGGAATTGTCCAGGGACTCTGGTGGATTGTGCTGTCTGAAGGAGGACAATATGTCAGCCATGAGATGTTGCTGTTGAAGACGCCCCCCATGTGCAGGGATGCAGTGGGGCCTGCATGCCTTTCCTAGGGAATCAAAATCATGGAATTTTAACTCAATTTTATTCACATAACTCTTTTTTCCTTCAAACCCCAGTACTGTTCCAGAGTGGCGGGCTTCAGAGAGAGCCTTTCAGACTGTGCTAGAACCAGTTCTGCAGCCCAGCCTTTAGGTGTTTGTGTTGAGATTAAGTTCCCGTGTACATACTGGCAGGTTTTACTTTGGAGTCTCTGGACTCCAGAGACTGGAGTCTGCCTTTGACAGGGCAACTGTAGTCCAATGTGAGAGCTACCAATCACCTTGAATCTAGGAGAAACAGAGAGCTTTGACTTCCTTACTGGTCAATTCCATTTCCAGAGATCTCTATACTAGGGATGCTGGAAGTTGCCATCTTGTTTAAGCCACTGTAGGGTTTTACTGTGGGTCTTTCCTATGGTAATGAATCTGCATGCCCTTTCCCCACATTTCCTTAACAAGAGGGGCTCACTCAAGTGCAGGTTCTTACAATGATGGAAACCAGTCCCGAAATTCTTTGATGTTTTCACCTTCCGGCAGAGAAGTAGCTGAAATCATTTCTAGAACTCTACCTCTCTAGGCAAGCAGAGCATCATTTAAATAGGCTTTGCTAGAAAGATAAGGTTAAAATTTTTTTAAAACCAGCCTACACTAATATTGTTTGCTTCTATTTGGTAATGATAAGTGATTAAACATTTTTATGCTACAATAATAGATGACATATTTTAGATAAAGAACAAATTAAACTCAGGTTTAGATATTGTTAAAGAGAATAAACTAAAAATAAGCAACAAAAATAAATATTTTGGAGGGATTGGGAGCTGGGGGAGAAGGGTGAAGGGATTAAGCAAAGAAAAAAAAAGACTCAAGGACACAGATAACAATATGGTGATTGCCAGAGGGAATGGGGGTGGGGGGAAGTAGAAGATGGTAGACGGAGGATAAATGGTGATGGAAGGAGACTTGACCTGGGGCGGTAAAGACACAATACAATATACAGATGATATATTGTGTACTTGTACACCTGAAACTTATATAATTTTATTAACCAGTGTCACCCCAATCAATTCAATAAATAAAGAATCAATATTTTATAGATTGCATAGTGGCATAAGAACTAGACTTGGAGCTGGAAAAACTGAGTTCAAATCCTGGCTCTGTCCCTTATCAGCTGTGTAACCTTCTATAGTTTATTCCTTTCTCTGAACCCCAGTTTTCACATATGAAAAACAAAACATCTTCAGAGAGTTGACGTGAGCATTCAATGGGACAATGTATATGAAACCATCTGGCACACATTTTGTCCGTCCTCAGCAAACTGTCAGTCATTGTTTATAAACTGAAAACTGACTGGGTGCGGAAGAGGAAGCTTTTTCATAGTTGGTTTCAAAGTTAGTTGTAAGTCTTTATTTATCTATTCGTTTTCCGTTGTTAGTGATTTGGAAAATGAAGCAAACCAGATAAAGGTGACGGTAAATTGTGAGGTTGAAATTGTGAAGTAAATTGAGGAGTAAATCATGAGGTGTAGTTTCCTCAGAACATAAATTTTTTCAAATAGGTGATCATTTGCTTGGGCCTGCCAAAGGTAACATTGGGTGAGGAGGCAGAACAGGTCTGAGACACAGTTGGAAACAGATCTAGAGTCCCTGGGTCTCAGCACAGGAAACAGAGACCTCTATCTTTTAAAAGCCTGGATTACCGTGTTTGCATAAACTTCAACACCATAAGGAAAAGAAAAATATAGAATCCAAGGCAGAATAATGCCAAATGGTAACTGGAAAGGATTTATTAAGAAGAGATTAAAGAAAATGTGTGTAACTCTGTTGAATAATGACAGAGGTTTACACAGTTGGGTGTGACAAATGTTTTCAAGTGGTTGAGATGGGGGTAAAGAAATTAAAGGGGCAGAAAGAACAATACAATAAACCTAGTATAAAATAGCATCATAAGGGAAAAAGAACTAAATCTGACTAGGGAATACTCAGGCTTGATTTTAGGAAATATAAATGACCTGGCAATGAGAGCTTCATTTAGGAGTAAGAGAACACAAAACAGAAATATCACCCATCAAAAGGTGAATAATCATATCTGCTAAAAGATTTTTATACTGAGTGGAATGTGGGGAGGTATGTCAGTCATTTACCAAGGTTTTTTTTTATTTGAAATATATTTTTTTCCCTCAAGGTATCATGATAATGATTGAATAAGGTGTCATTGTCTATACCTGTCAACAGAAAGAAAGGAATTTCCCTTTTTAATTCTCCAGGATCTCAGTGGGCAAGTAAATGACCCTTTTAACATGCTGGCCTCACCAGTCATTGATCTCTTCTCAAATGCTCTTGACCGCCAACCTTTCTCAACCACACACTCCCAACCTAACTCAACTTTGTCATTATCAATACCTAAAACCCCTGGATAACCTCACTTTCAAGCATTCAGTATCACTTCTTATCTGGGCAGCTGACTCTCTCTGGTCCGTATCCAACAGTTCTTTAACCCTATTGGGATCCCCTGTCCATTGACCCTACTAGTTTTTCTGCATCCCTCTCCCCTAGACGACCTTACTTCCCTCCCTGCCTAGTTTAAATTCCATTTTCCATTACTCTCATCACCCTCTCGCTCATGACTCCACCTAGTTTTCCCATCTCTGGAATGTTTCCCTTAGTCTATTTTCATTGCAAAGCCAGAGTAATCTTTTTAAAACTTATGCAAAGTAAGTAAGATTCTTGTTAAAATACTCCAGTGGTTCCCCATCTTTTTTCTTATCAGAAATCTAATAGCTATAATGGGAAAGCTAAACTTAGTATTTTTACATTAAGTCAGGATCCTCAAATGAGAATGAATCCTCTCTATTTGGTAGTTTTCTGGGAGAAGCAAATGAATAATTTTTTTTTAGAAGAAAGCATTCCTAATTTAGAGCTTGGGGGTCCCATATATGAAGGTCACTTAAAATGTGAACATAATTTAAAAAAGTACCCAGACACACAAGAGAAAAGTGACCATGAGTAAGCATCACCTAAAACAAAGATCTAGGTTTTCAAGGATTTCAGATATTAAATTGGTAGGTATATAACATAAAATATAGAAATATACAAAATGCATATAATGTTTAAGGAAATTAAATGGGGAATTAAAGATGAGGAAATTTACAAGAGTCCTTAAAATATCTTAAACGTTTTTGGGGAAAAGCCAAAATTCAAAGATAAAAATTATTATAGTAATTAGAAAGATACCAATAGAGAGTTAGTAAACTAAATTTTAGATCTGAATAGATTATTACAAATGTCATCCAGAGGGGCAGATGGGCACTATGAAACAGAGGTTAAGTGACATGAGAGATTGGATGAGAAATTCTAACAGACACCTAGTAGGAACCACAAAGAGAAAATAGAGGAAATGAAGGAATTGTAGTAAGAGCTAACAGCTCAGAATTTCCTGGAACTGATAAAAGAGATAAATCTACGAAGTGAGCAAAGTTTGATCAAGCTGTCGAAATAAGAAGACATCACATCTAGACATATTATAGTGGCTCTGCAGTTATTGGAGACAAAAAGGAAAATCTTAATAGCAGTCAGTGGGAAGAGATCACTTGCAAAAGAATGATAATTTTACTGACAGCAGACTTAGCATTAGCAATAACAGGCACCATAAAAGCAGGAAAAAAAAAGAAAAATATTGAAAGAAAATAGCTATACACCTAGAATTGTGTATCTAGCAAATTATCTTTCAAAAATGAAGGTATAAAAAGCTTTTAGGATAAACAAAACATGTTTATTGTCATTTTTATCATCTGCAAATCTTCATTAAAGAACCTTCTAAAGAATGTGCTTCAGGTAAAATAAAAATAAGCCTGAAGGGATGGCGGCAATGTGAGAAAAGACATAAACAAATAATTTGTTAAACTCATAGATAATTTTTAAAGTGTATTGTCTATATACACTAATTTTAAAATAATATTTAATTTATGAAGTTTAAGGAGGCAGAATTAAAGTACTGAGCATTGCTAGCATGTCAGTGAAGAGTGAGGTTGGTCAGAGTAAAAATGTTCTAAAATCATTTTTATTTATTTATTTATTTATTTATTTATTTACTATTCATTGATTGATTTATTTTTAAAGAACTGCAGACTGCTACATGCATCAGCTCATTTGGATGTGTCTGGAGTCTTGGAAGCTTGACTACTCTACTTTCTCCTACAGATGCATCTTGAGAGCTGTTTGGAGGTTCCAGCAAGGGAGAGCAGATATTGCATACTCTTGACTGAAGAACGGTCCTTTCCTCTATCAGGGAAGGTCATCCTCTTCCACAGACTGTGCAACTTCCAGAAGGACGCACAAGGAACAGTGAGGGATGTCGATGGCAGGGGTGGGGGGGACTTGCCTGGCCAGTCAGATCAGCTGAATCAACCCTGGTGATCAATGGGGTTGACCGATGTCACAGGCAGCTTGTCCTCACATCCCTAAAATATTTATATTTTTCGGGATAAGACGTTATTAAATTTATACAACATTAGGTTAGCATGCATGGTAAACATTTCAGGAGTGATCTTTAAATTATAGAAATAGCATGCATAACTTTTAAAATGAAAAAGGGAAAATGTAATAAGAAAAAAAACAAAATTACCTCCCAACCAATTATAAGAAAGAAGAAATAAAAATAAAAAGAGGCAAGATGGTAAAACAATATCAAGTTATCATTCTTAATAATAAAAAGAGACTAAATGTGCTACTTAAATGACAAAATTTACCATATTGATTAAAATAGGATACATTGATGCACTGCTACAAGAAATACCTCCAAAGTTTGAAGATACAGAAAGGTTGAGTGTCTATTCAGATCCTTTGCCCAATTTTTAATTGGGTTGTTTGTTTCTTTGGTAGTGTGTATTCTAAGTTCTTTATGAAGTTTGGATATTAACCCCTTATCAGATGTAGTGGTGAATATGTTCTCCCATTCTGTGGGTTGTCTTTTTATTTTGTAGATGATTTCCTTTGCTGTGAAAAAACTTTTTAGTCTCATGTAGTCCCATTTGATTATTTTTTCTTTTGTTTCCCTTACCTGGGGAGGTAAATCTGATAGAATATTGCTAAGAGAAATGCCTGAGATTTTGCTGTCCATGTTTTCTTCTACCATTTTTATGGTTATAAGTCTAGCATTTAAGTCTTTTATTTATTTTGAATTTATTCTTGTGTATGGTGTAAGAAGATGGTCTAGGTTCATTTTTCCGCATGTATCTGCTTAATTTTCCCAACACCATTTATTGAATAAACTATCTTTAGCCCATTGTATGTGTTTGCTTCCTCTGTCAAATATTAATTGACTATGAAAGTGTGCATTTATTTCTGGGCTCTCTTTTCTGTTCCATTGTCCAAATAGGACATACAGATGGCCCACAGATATATGAAAAGATGCTCAAAGTCACTAATCATCAGAGAAATGCAAATTAAAACCACAATGAAATACCATCTCACACCTGTCAGAATGGCTGTCATCAATAAATCAACAAACAGTAAATGCTGTTGAAGATGTGGTGAAAGGGGAACCCTTTTGCACTGTTGGTAAGTATGCAGACTGGTATAGTCACTGTGGAAAGCAGTATGGAGATACCTCAAAAAATTAAAAATGGATCTGCCTTTTGACCCAGAGGTCAATATTTAATTTATGAAGTTTAAACAAACAAACAAAACAAAACATATCAAACAAAACAGATTCACATTAAAATTATTGGGAAGTAATAGGATTACAATTATAACAATTTCCATTTCCCAAAATGTATAACTATACCATACTTGAGTTGACCTGACAAAGTAGACTCAAAATATGAAAGGGAATAACTTATAGAGTTACAAGGAGAAATGGACAAAGCCCCTATTGAAGTGGAAGATTTTAACATATTTCCCCCAATTATTGATTAAATCAAGAAGACATTACATTAGTAAAGATAGAGAACTGAGCTTTTTCATGATCAAACATGATTAACTGGACATCTATAGAACTCACCCTAAAAATAGACAATACACATTAGTCAAATACATGTGAAATCTTTATAAATTTTACCACCTATAAAATCATAAATTGAGTCAAATTTTAAAGAATGGTTATTATATAGATTATATTGTCTCTCCAAAGCGATATTAAATTAGGGGTCAATAAACAAAGACAAATTAAAATTTACACATTTTTGGGGAATTAAAACACACCACTCTTCTAACTTACTCGTGGGTAAAAAGAAGCATCACCATACCATGCAAAATTTACCTATAACTGAGTGATATTGACAATATTATATATAAAAACTTATGAGAGGCAGTGAAAAGAGACTGTGAGGGCTATTCATAACCTAAAATTATTATATTAAAACAGAATAAAAGCTAAACATTAATGAGTTAAGAATCTAATTTAGTAATGTAGACCAATTATTCTCAAACATTTAAGTGTTAGGACTGTGTAACATTCCTAATAATTATCAAGGCCCACAAAGACTTTGATTTTTATTTTTTCTCAATAATTAAATAATAATTATTAAACCACAACCATGACATATGCATATCTAATATGGTTTATGGTAATCTCTACCAATTAAAATATAAGTAAACTAATATAAACAAGGGCTTGTATTGATGTGAGTTTTAATTGTCAATATTTATAGAATTAGAATTAGAATTCTGAGACACTTACAAAATCATTTTAAAATAATAAACCCATCATATATACCTTACACTTTAATAAAAAATGTTTTCCCCAAGTGTTTAGTCAGAAACATGGAATTGTTTTACATTATTGAAAATCTCTTTAATGTCTGACAGCTGAAGTGAACTACATGGTCTGATCTGTTTCTGCATTTATTTTGTTATCAAATATTAGTTTGGTTACAGTATACAAAAGTATCAAGGCATGTATCAAGAGAAGAGGGGTATTTTAACAGGCCTTTTATATAGTTGTGAAATTTTTCCTTTGATACTGTGCCAAATCTCCACTGGTGATAATCTTTTAAAGGTTAGTTGCAATGTGGAATTTGAAACCACATCAATGAATCTTCCATGGTCTGCTACACTGAGATCTATTGGTATGTCTTGCACTTTAAATGGATTTTTTGTAATATTATGTATTGATAATCAAGAAACTATTGGTACATTATGCAATATTCTGAATGTTGACATATTTTATTACCTTATAAGAGAAAAATACACTTATTAAAATCACCACTGATTTCACTGGAACAGCCTTTAATTATTGGCAAGCTGTCAAGTTCACTGACAGATACAATATTAAATTCCAATTTTACTTGAAAGTTAGAATTTTGATATTGGTAATAAATATTTTCAGTTGCTTCCAAGCTCATTTCATTCATTTTTGAACAAATGTCTGCCAAATATTAGAAGCTGAGTACCCATAATTTGACTGGTTCTTTAAAGTTTACATGGTGTTCCATGATGAAAATGGCTAGTTGAGCTTGCAACTCCAATAGTTAAATAAATGCTTTTCTTTGAGAGAATTACCACATTTTAAAATGCATCAGAAGTGCTTTATGTATAAATTACAATTCACCAGACAAAATATCAAAAAGATGCAACCCAGGGATCAAAATTTAATAAAATAATTTTTATTATTTAATTAAAGATAATCTTAAGTAAATAGGCACTTATTTTCATAGTAAGAATACATTGGTGAAGAATACAGTGATCATGGCCTCGATTTGTGCTAAGGTTCCAGCAATTTCATCCACCCTTGTTTTTACACTGTCAATTCAAGGTAACACAGTCAAAAAGTCAAATAACATTTGAGTAGCATTATTGTGGAAATAGTTCTGACCATACAACCTGAAGGGTTCTCAGGGACACTTCACCAAGGAAGTCTACAGACCGCATGTTGAGAATCAAAATGTTAGGCCAAGGGTCAATGAATTATGTGTCCCAAGAACCAAATCTGGCCCTTGTTTTTGTAAAGACAGTTTTATTGGAATATATTCACACCTGTTCATGTACATGTTGTTATAGCTGCTTTCTTGCTACCATGGCATAAATTGAATACTTGCAACAGAGACTAAATGGCTTACAAGGCTTAAAACATTTATGAACTAGCCCTTTAAAGAAATGTTTTCCAACCCCCAAATTAGGTTATAACAATAGAATTAATCCAACACATGTAGTTGAAAGAGATAATTAAGATCAGAAGTAAAAAATAATAATAACGTAACATAAAGGATGAATAAAGACAAATACTAGTTCTATTATAAGACCAATAAAATACAAGATACGTCAAAGACTAATTAAAAAAGTGAAAGGATCCCTTCTCAGCCTTTTGGCTAAGATCAAGTGTAGTATCTGTTCTTATCAGTTTAATATGCGATACATTCTCTATCCAAGGATATTATATTAAATGGATTTTTGGAGTTGGGAGGTAGAATAGGAGCTTGCTCCATCCACTTCTTGCATCAACCTGGTATTGCAGTACTTCCAGGAATGGTGCACCAAACAAAAAAAAGTGAAAAGAGCCTGGGCCAGATGGCTCAGTTGGTTGGAGCATTGTCCCAAGCACCAAAGGGTTGCGGGTTTGATTTCCTTTCAGGGTACATACCTAGGTGACAGGTTTGACCTCAGGGTGTGTATGGAAGGCAATCGATGGATGTTTCTCTTTTACATTGATGTTTCTTGCTCTCCCTTTCTCTTTCTCTAAAATCAATTTATATATACGCATACACACACACAGAAATATATATTTCCCTGTGATAATAAAAAAGTACTAGGATAGCCCTGGCTGGTGTAGCTCAGTGGATTGAACATGGGCTGCAAACCAAAGGGTTGCCGGTTTGATTCCCAGTCAGGGAACATGCCTGGGTTGCGGGCCAGGTCCCCAGTGGGCACCATGTGAGAGGCAACCACACATTGATGCTTCTCTCCCTCTCTATCTCCCTCCTTTTCACTCTCTCTAAAAATAAATAAATAAAATCTTTAAAAAAGTTCTATTATACTTATAATCAACATTAATAATCATAAAAATGAACTAAAATATGACAGAGTTAAAATAAGAGAAAAATGTGAATGATTTTATGTTAATAAAATTTAAACTATAAACATATGAGATAAATACAAATAATCTGAATTTTGGAATCTAACAAAAAGAAGAAATAGAAAGTCCATGCTGTACTATCATAATTAAAAAATAAAATAAAATATGGATTAGTGATTAGAAATCTCACCTAGAAAATACTATATGTAGGTGGTTTTACAGATAAGTTCTGCAAAATATTAAAGGACAGATTTTGCAACTTTAAATTTTTCTTGAAAATATAAAAAAAGAAATACTCTCCAATTATTATATAAAAGCAGTATTACTTGAACTATACTTGAACAACAATAAAATTCAAAAGTATTTGATAAAAAAAACTAGTATTACTTAGTTAAAAAACAGACATGGGCCCTGGCTGGCGTAGCTTAGTGGATTGAGTGCGGGCTGTGAACCAAAGTGTCGCAGGTTCGATTCCCAGTCAGGGCACATGCCTGGGTTGCAGGCCATAACCCCCAGCAACCGCACATTGATGTTTCTCTCTCTCTCTCTCTCCCTCTCCCTTCCCTCTCTAAAAATAATTAAATAAAATCTTAAAAAAAAACAGACATGGGTAAAAGAATGATAAAAAATTAATTCTACTCATAAGTATGAGCTGGATAATCTTAAACAAATTATTAGAAAACTGCATATAGTAGTACATGAGAAAGAATAACTCAACATGACCAAGTTTAGTTTATTTCCAAAATGCATGGGAAGTTTAGGTTTAGAAGCTTGATCAATATAATTACTTCAGTAATAAATTAAAGGAGAAAAAACATATTTTTAAAAGATGCAGAAAAAGAATTTGACAAAATTCAACATTCACTCATGATTTAAAATCCAAATGAAAGTATTTAAAGGACACATGGTAAAAGCCAAAGGTGGGTAGGATCAAGGGTGGGAGGTGGGGATGGCTGGGGTTGGGGGAGTGGTAGGCGGAAAATGGAGACAACTGTACCAGAAAAACAATTAAAAAAAGAGAGAGAGAGAGAGAGAGAAATGAGGAAGTATTAGAGGCCTAGGAATAAAGGAAACTTTCTTTCTAGAAAAACCTATAATAAATACTTTCCTTAATTATCAAAAGTTAGGAGCATATGCTTTAACATCAGAAAGTAGACAAAGGTGCCCACTGACACCAATTCTATTCATCATTTTACTGGAAGGTCTAGCTAGTAAAATAATAACTTTTAATGAAATTAAATTAAAATAGGTAAAGAAGAAACAGACTATTATTTTTAAGTTATCTTATTTTCTACATAGAAGTCTTTAGATGTACTTGGAATTAATATAAAAATTTACTTAAATGGCTGGATATACAACCAATACATGAAAATTAATTACATATGGGCAACAAAACAAAGTGTAATTTCAACAAGATATTGTATAAGATACCTAGAAATAAGTATAACAAAAAGTTTAAGACCCATTTGAGAAAACTCTGAAATTTGAATGAAATATATAGAAGACATAATAAATAGAGAAATAGACAATGATCTTGGATAGGAAATCTTTTTTAAAAGAAGTCATTTATTTTTAGTGAGAAGGAAAGAGAGGGAGAAAAAGAGGGAGAGAAACTTCAATGTGTGGTTGCCTCTCACACACCCCTTCCTGGGGACCTGGCCGGCAGCCCAGGCATGTGCCCTGACTGGGAATCCAACTGGCGATCATTTGGCGGCCAGCACTCAGTCTGCTGAGCCACATCAGCCAGGGTGGAAATCTTAATATTACAAAAATTTCAGTGATTTCCAACTTTAATTATAGTTTATTGCATTTGAAAAATTCCAAAAGAACTTGATACATTTACATTTATATTTACATTTATTTAAAATTTACGTGCAAGAACAAAGGTCAGAGAATTGTCAAGATTCTTCTAAAGAAAATTATAAATGTTTAGTATCTCAGACAGCATACTGGCACAGGGGTAATCAAATTGATCAATGCAACAGAGTAGGGAACTCAGTGACAGATCCATTCTTACATGGAAACCTGACAGACTGTGCCATAAATGTTCACTATGGCACAGGTGGCATAGCACCACACAGTAAATGGTACTTGGACTATTATGGTTCATGAGGACAAAAAGGAACTTGACTCTCCACCTCAGGTTGTTCAGAAAAACAATTTCCAGACAGATTAAAAATTAAATTCAATCCCTGGCTGGCATAGCTCAGTGGATTGAGCTTGGGCTATGAAACAAAGCATTGCAGGTTCGATTCCCAGCCAGGGCACATGCCTGGGTTGCAGGCCATGGGCCCCAGCAACCGCACATTGATGTTTCTCTCTCTCTCTTTCTCCCTCCCTTCACTCTCTGAAAATAAATAAATAAATTTTAAAAAATCTTTAAAAAAAATCTCAAAAAAATTAAAGTCAAACTATAAAACCCTTAGAAGTACTTATAATAAACTTTGTCTTATAAAAACATATTTTGTGAGCAAGCTTACTACTGTTTGTAAAAGAAGCACCATAACCAAAGTGAAAAGATCAACAGGAAACTAGAAGTTCCTATACTATTGAATGAATTGTGTCCCTCCCTTCCTCCCAAATTCATATGTTGAAATCCTACTGAGATCGTATTTTAAAGAGGGGGGCCTTTGGAAGGTAATCAGGGTTAGATGTGGTCATGAGGGTGGAGCCCTCATGATGGGATTAGTGCCCTTATTAGAAGAGATATCAGATCTCTCTCTCTCTTTCTCTCTCTCAGCCAGGTGAGTTCACAATGAGAAAGTGGCCAGGAAGAGTGTTCTCACAAGAAACCCACCATACCGGTAACCTCATCAGTCTTCTAGCCTATAGAACTGTGAGAAATAATTTTCTGTTTTTTAAGCCAGTCTTTGGAATTTTGTTTACAGCATCCCAGCTGACCAAGGCAACATAAAACCAATAAAGCATTAATACACAGAATACATAAAAAACTCTTACAAGTCATTAAGAAAAAAATAAACCAAATTAAAAATGGGTAGAATATTTTCACAGGCACATCACAGCGAATAAATACATAAGGCAAATAATTATATGAAAAAATGTTCACACTCATTAGTAATACAAAGTAAGACCAAAATGAGATATAATTCATAACCACTAAACTGGCAAAAATTTAATGTCTGTTAACATGAACTATAGTGAGATTGTGACACAAGGGACATATTTTGCTATTCAGACTAAAAATTGGCATGACTATTTTGGAAAAACTCATTGTGAAATCAAACATTCTCATACCCTAAGACTTGCCAATTCTTTGCTTAGATATGGTGTACCTTACGGTGGAGAGTCTGACCCATGTGTGGTGGTAGACTAACGTGTTAAGGAGAAGCCTCAGATGTGCTGTTGGGGTTGTTTAGTGAGAACAGAGAAGCAGCAATCCTTAAGCCAGTCTCTGGTCAGTGCAGTGTCTCACAGTGCCATGATGAAAAAAGATGGGTAAGCACCATCCAAGAGAACTTCTAGCATATGTGCACCAGAAGATATTTAATGAGCATTCACAGCAGCTCACTGGCAGGGGGATGATTAAAGAAACTGTGGTATAGTCACAGAATTCAATATTATACAGCATTGGAAATGGATGAACTCCAGCTGTATGGGTGTATTGTCAAACACACCTAAGTTTCAGACAATAAAACATCATATTGTTTTAATAAAAGTCATCACAAATCAAAATGAAGAATATTGTTTATAGATACACCTATGTCATAGAAGAAAGAGTAGAAAGAAGTAATAAATACTAAATTTAGGCTGCTGATAACCTTTGGGGGAAAGAGGTAGCTAGGATTGGACAACACCTGTTGTGTCAGTAATGTTTCTTGTTCTTAAGTTGATAGTGGGTTTACTTTATTACTATGCTTCATAATTTACATATATGTAACATGTAACCTTTTAATGAAGTATATAAAATGGTTAAGGTTCAACTGTGCTCAAAAAGAGAAAGAAGGATGGGGGGGTGGAGACAAAAAGGAAGTGGAAGAGGTAGGAGAAGAAGAAAAGAAGGAAGGAATACAGAAAAAAATGATCTATGCTCTTCAGAAGGAAGGTGAGAAGGGCAGCCATCTAAGCTCCGATTTTATAATGGAGTTGCAGTGTGGTTGAAGCTCACAGAGGGCTGAGTTTTTATAGTCTATTATGCAAAATAGTATTATTTCTAATTTCTCTTAAGTACCATGTATGTGGCTTGGGGGTTACTTGACGACTCTTAATTAAAAGTTTTAAATAGTTTCTTTAATAGTGTTGGAACAGATTACTGGTGGGTTTTTTGTTTTGTTGTTGTTGTTTTCAGAAGAGTACTAAATAAATTTTTTTGGTTTGCATTTAGGAGCCAAAGTAAATATGTTTTTAATTTTGTGTTTGCTAAATGCATCTAGTTGAATGTACATCATTTAAATGCATATGTGATATAATTGAACTGTACTTTATTAAGAATAGGCAAAATAGAATTCTAATCTATCAAATGAATAATTTCAACATTTATATGTTTTTGTTAATTGAGTGCATCATCCAACATTATAATGTTGGAACCAGAGGTACTACAGATACCTGGTGTATGCCATAAGTGTTTGCTGAGGGGAGAAAAAAATTCAAATGGATCTTAGATATCAATACATCCAGTAGCTTTTGAGCATTTTTGATTGCAGTCTATAGTAAGAAATGTATTCCATATTATATCCTATAAAGCAAATGCACACACACATACTACATGGTTGAAAGAAAAGTTACACAAAGAGTATTTACCCTCACTACATGCACTCTGGTGGTTTCTATTCTAATCTATTCTACTTCATGTTTTTAAAATTGCTAGCAGTCACCTAGTAGGTTAATTTCACAACCCTCAAAGAGGCCGTGGCACACAGTTGGAAAACCCTCATCTAGTGCACCCCTTTTATTTTGTAGATGAGGTAATTGTGACTTGAGGGAGACTAGAGAAGTAATTTGAAAAGTAGTATGTGTTCATGTGTCTAGAATAAACTAACAAGAAGTTAGTTTTAAGTGTACCTTAGTCATTGGCGTCTCCTTATATATTTTACCTTTGCTCCTTCTTCCCAGACACCCACAGTCCATCTTTTGTCAGGTATGTCACTCAGTCTAAAGGGATCGGATTAATCCAGTGGAATTTATTCTGAATAAGCCAAGCTGAAAACAGATAGTATCTTCTCCTTGTTTGTAAATCAATTTCTTGATGACTTTCCAAATTTTTCCAGGTACTACAGTTAAATCTACAGAGCTATCTGTTTGTTTGTTTGTCTTTTAATGTTGTGATAAAGCAACAGCTACACAAAGCAGGCTTTGGATCAGTGACTTTACACATTTATCTCATTACCTAAGTTAGAATTGAAAAATGCTTTGATGCCCAAACAAAAGTTTGTGTTCTCATTCTCTGATGAAGCCCATAGCATATTGGCAAAACATCAGTTAAAAGAGAAGGAGAATAAAGCTCAATTTTTATATATTTATTTTTCACTTCCCACATGCATCTTCCCAGATCCTTATCTAGTTGGTTAGAGTAATAGTTCACCATTCTTTTTAAAGACTATCCAAAGTACATTACTCTATGCTTAGCTTCTGAGATGATTTTTAGTTTAAATCCCTGTGTGAATTGGAATAACTCACAGGTGGGTTCCTTTTTTGTTACTGTTCTCATTATCATGATTATTATCAGCAATTACACTGTTATTTTTAATCAAATATAGATTAATTTTTTGCTTCCCAACTGCTTAGAGCAGTCCAGGGAAAATGTGTAGTTTGTCACATAGGAGAAAGGAAAATGTTCACTGAATTCCTACGCGGCACCTGGTGTCCATTAACCCAGGGCAAAGGTATGTTACTGTTCTTCAACATGCCTGTATCAGAGGGTATGACCACTTCTAATGGAAACAGTGCATCACTTACAAATATTTCAAAGGTACATATATTGGCTCCTAAGGTAGATATTTTTTCAGGGCTGATACTATTTTAGAATTTCTGTAGCCTGTAAAATGACAAGATGCTTTCCACAAACTAAATGTTTCATTAAAGTGTATTTGATTTTGCGAGAGAATCTCTGAATATTGTCCTGTTGAAGATCTGGGAAACTACCAAATACTAGAGCTCCTCAGGAGAGGAAAGTGAGGTCAGATTTCTTCTCCAGGTCTTGTGTTCAGTAACTATTAGAGCTCTGAACTAGGAGCTTTTTTTTTTTTTCCAAGTTGTCTTACCTCTTACATTTGAGCTATTTCCATGTGCTCAAAGGTAGTCAGAAAAGCAAATGAAGTATTTCCTCTGGTCATTCATTATATTTCATTAGTTTTAACAATAAATAAACTTTGATACCTCTTCATCTGTATGTAACAAAACCTTTTTTCTTAGTGATTCCACCTAACTTTAAACCTTAGTTAATTCCCTCTTCTAAAAAATCACTTCTACCTCACAGAAAAGAAAGAAAAAATGCCCCCCAATTTAACTCATATTAGTGATGATCTCTTTAAAAGTCTGAATATACTTAGCTTAGTCTCTAATACCTTTTTCATTTGTAACTGTTTTGTATGTATAATTGTTTAGCATGGTGGCCAGATACATTGCACTGATCCTTTTCATTGAATAAGCGTTGATAGAGTTGCTATACAGTGCTTAACTAAGATGAGAACTTTTTTACTAATATATTTTTAAAGTTGTTATGGAAAACTTTGAAAAAAATCTTCCTTCTTAATCAGAAATTCAACTGAACAAAATTCTATATTCTGTGCAAATTCTAGTTAAATATATTTTCAACTATAGTGTTTGTGCTGTCATAGTTTGAGTATTTTTGTCTCTGGCACTTCGACTTTAGAGTTAATGCACATTAAAAACAAGACTCTATGAAATACTAGTATTTGCTCCATCCAGTGGGACACACAAGCTGAACACAATTATGAAAGAAAACAATACTGTATATAAAAAAGTAAAATAAAGTTTCCAAGATAACACATATAAGTCTGGGAAACCAGAAAGGGGGAGATCATTCCAAATAAGAATTATATGCAGATTCCAAGGTGGACAGAATGGTTTGTCTAAGAGGCGTAGGGTTTGCAGGTATCAAAGGTATACAGAAATATGTGTGGTCTGTGTGGTGCTCAAGGGAAAAAGTGATCTGAGCAGAGCAAGAATCTTAGAATTGATGTAGATAAGGAAGATATTAAGACAACAGCAGCGATATTTAGCAGCATTTCCTTACAAAACAAGCATTATCACTTAACCTGAACAACGCTCCTAGGAGGTGAGTACCACTGATGTTGCTGTCTTAGAGGTGAGGGCTTTGGAAGGGTAAGAGATTGCCAAAATCACTCAGCAAGCAAGGGCCGGAACTTGTTACAGAACCAGCCAATGCGGGGGTGGGGGATGGTCCTACTGTGCCAACAGGCAAAACTCTGGAGACAGGGCTTGGTGGAAAGGAAAAGGAATCTTATTTAATGAAGGTACAATTTGAAATAAATGCTGTTTTCTGCCTCAGAGCTCCACTGCCTTTAAAACACCCAGAGATAAATAAACCCTGCGGCCTCTGCTAGGCCAGAGCAGTTTCAGAATATGCCTGGCATTCTTGCCCTACATAAAAGTACCATCTTTGGAGTCTGTGCAACCTGGCTGAAGTCCCACTCTGGGTGTGCTGCTCCTTCCTTGGTTTCTGCCTTTCTGTCCAGCATTTGCTCCCCATTGCTCCATTGTTGGCTTGCCA